>NW_022436982.1:11031413-11070419 GCF_009761245.1 Sapajus apella
TGGATGTACCACACCATTGGACACGGAGGTTAGCAAATACCGTGAGGCACAATAGAATAGCAGAACTGCTTACCCACAATAGGACCAGAAGGACAGAGTGAATTATATTAACTTCACGTGGGTGAAACTTTTAAGAATTCTTTAGATATAATGGCAATGAAAACTGGAACCACACTTTAGTGATGTTTTTGGTACATATTTATGTTTCAGTTCATGGTTTAATAAACCACATAGGTTATTTTATAGTGAAGTCTTAGTCATTCTCAGTTATTCCTGATATTTTTAATATAAAATATTAAGTTAAATGACCCTTGAGGAAATGTTCAAAATAGACAAATGGTTCAGGTTGGCCCAACTTAAAGATTCTGAGGTTTGGAGGAATAATTTTCCCTGCAGAGTCTTTTAAAAAAGTATACAGCCTAAATGAAATTTATCCTTTCTAATGGTGCTACATTTTATGATAGAGTCTAGGCAAAAGATTAAAGATACATTTATCCCTTCTTTGCTGCAATACACTTCATTTATAACCTCCAATCCCCTACCTTGCTCAAAATAATTAAATGCCCAAATACATGCAAGATTACTCAATGCCTTATATCCTAGTACTAACTCAGGTTTGCTCTACTCAAAACATATAACACATGCTGGATCCTAGAATCAATTTCAAGATCAGCCACTATAGGTAAATTTCTTGAACTCTCTGAACTTCAGTTTACTGATCTATGAGACAGGATGACTAGACTTCATAGAATATAAGTCCCTTATAGTTCCAAAAACCTCATTTCATATAATTAAAACGTTTTGTAGAAAATTGTGAGTAAGCTCTAACTCCCGAAATTATGTTTACATTTAAAATAAGAACAGATGGCTGAGCACAGTGGCTCATGCCTGCAATCCCAGCACTTTGGGAGGCCAAGGTGGGTGGATCACCTGAGGTCAGGAGTTTGAGGCTAGCCTGGCCAACACAGTGAAACCCCATCTGTACTAAAGCTCCAAAAATGACTTAACTGGGCCTGGTGGAGGGCACCTGTAATCCCAGCTACTGCGGAGACTGAGGGAAGTGAATTGCTTGGACCTGGGAAGAGGAGGTTGCAGTGAGCTGAGATTATGCCAATGCACTCCATCCTGAGTAATAGAGCAATAATAAGTAAATAAAATAGGAACAGATTAATCTCAATAGTCACGAAATTATGTCTAAAATATTTTATAAAGATGCCTTACTAACATCCACAGATTATTGGTCCACAAGCAGGGCAGCCAGTCCCACCTTGTTTCCTGTCCTGAAATCCATGGAATTCAGGGTCTTTGCCTTATGCTTCACATCACCAGACACTGCTGCATGGAGGATGCAATGCCTTAGAAATGCTGCAATGCCTTAGAAAGAAACCCAGGCTTAATATCCTTTAGTTGTTCTGTAATAAAGAAGATTGTTGCATCCCTTTATAAATTGGCTCAAGTATTTCTTTGGAATGAGCTTGCCAATGAAAAGTGAATGAACTGCTAAGGAATAAAGTAGACAGAGGATTTGATTATCTTTCTAACTATTGTAGCAAGTTGGAAAAACAAAAACTAAGTAGTTTGTATCACTTCTCAGGCACTTAATAACTTGAGGCAAAGGGCAAGTTGTACAGATATTTCTCAACCTTAGTTTTATCTTTTTATGTTAACAGTAATACCCAATTTGGGAGCAGCATTGAACAGTGAGTTCGGACTCTACAAAACTTATTTGCTATAACCTTTAAAAATTAAATTAAAGTGAAGCAACAACAGCTGAGCTTAAGTATAAGGTAAAAATTGTGAGCAGTGAAAAAATGAAACAAAAGTTTAAAAGAGTGAGGGACAGAGTTAGTAGCTGGGCTCTGACAGTAAGCAGTACCAACCACAAGTTGAGTCATTGATGGGTAAGAGCAATTAAAATTACTGTGTAAGAGACGGAAATCAGAGACATGCTTTCTGCCTTTGCATACTGGGAATATCAGGAATGAATCTAAATTACATTTTGTCTCTGTGACTAGATCTGTCATAACCCCACTATCTCCACAGATTCAGTAACCCCAAAGGGCAAGGTGCAGATTGATAAAAAACAAACGAACTAAACCAAAACAAATGAACAAAACTGTTGCAATATTATGTTCACAGGGAGAAAAAAACAAAAGCAAACTGGCCCACAAATGAAAATTCAAGCTATATTAAGAAAACTAATTCTGAAAAGGCAGCCAACAAAATCAGCAACCCCAGCAATATTTGCAGATGGTCAAAAGACAAATATCTAAGAAGGAACAGAAACGATAAAATTAAGGTAGAGAAATAAGAGAGTGAATATGCAAAAGAAATTATGAGAAAACTGAAATAAAGTAAAATTATGGATGATAAAATATAACAATAGATGGAATAAGCCATTTGACAGAGTAGAGATGAACAGCAAATTAGCAAATAGGAAGAGGAGATGGAGGGACTCACTAAGAATGCACTGGAAAACAAAGATTAAAGATGAAAGAGTACCTAAGACACATGCAGTACAGATGAAAGTGATTTAGCACTCATCTAACACAGAGGTTTGCCAAACTACTTGCTGACACCAATATCCAGCTTACCACCTGTTTTTATAAATAAGATTTTATTTAAACACAGCTACACCCATTAAATTTACATATTGCTTATCACTGTTTTTAATGGTACAATGGCAGAGTTCAGTAGTTGTAACAGAGTCCATATGACCTTCAAAGTCTAAAGTATTCACTGTCTGGTCCTTTGAGAAAATGTTTGCTGACGTCTGATCTAATAGGTATAAATACCTGAGACTAGAATGAACGGTAGTAAAGCAGTATTTGAATAAAAGATGATTGCAAAGTTTCTACAATCTAAGAAACACATGAGTCTTCAGACTAAAAGTGCACTGCAGGTATTCAACAGGATAATAAAAATAAATGCACACTGTACATATATTTATTTCAATGCAATCGAAGAGCTTCACAATTAGAGAAAATGTTTCTAAAGTTACTAGTGAAAAAAGATGTATTTAAAAAAGAACATGGGCTGATAGTATACTTCTTAACCACTCACTATTGACGGAAAGACAATGAATAATATTCTCAAAACACGAACTGACATTAACTACCAGAAATTTATGTACAGGCAAATAAACCTTAGAAAGTGGAGGCCAAATAGAGCCATTTTTAGACATACTAAGCCTGACAGATTTTACTGCCCATTGAAACTCAAAAAAAAAGATATGTTTTAGAATAAAAAGACAAACCAGGAAGGTGTGGAGAACAGTTACAGTGGTGACCAGAAAAATTAATAAACTATTTACTGCAAAACAAATAACATTGGTTGCATATTAAATAAAAGAATAAAACGAAAATGAAATAATTGTATTAAGACTGTAGAGGCTGAGGCAAGAGAGATGTGCTGAGCAAAGGGGAAAAGACCTCAAGAAAACCATCAGATCTTATGAGAACTCATTCACTATCATGAGAACAGCATTGAGGTAACCAGCCCCATGATTCAATTACCTCCCACCAGGTTTCTCACACTACAACTCAAGATGAGATTTGGGTAGGATACAGACCATATCAAGACGTATATAGGGAGAATAATTTATTAGTCTTTATTTTATAAACGTATTCTGATTATTCAGCATGAAGGCACAAGGGTTGTTTGGTGGTGGTGATCGTAGTGATTTTGCATGTTTCTATATGTGTTTTAAGTATGCATATATGTATGTACCTTCATGCCTTGCTTTAATAAGCAGAACCTAGCTAGACTGGAGAGGAACCTTTGCCATTATTTTTGTTTTTTAAAAACCCCAGATTGTCTTTCCAAGCTGCCAGAATTACATTTCTTTGCAGGTGTTCAACACTTCAGCTCCTCATCAAACCAGCCCTTCCCTTTGCTCTGCATGTCACCTGCTGTAGTAATTGCTGGCACTGGCAGGCTTTTGTTTATTAGGAGAAAACATGAGGTTGATCCCATTGAGAGGAAACAGTAAGAAATATTATTTTAAAAAAAGGAAGGATTAGAATTCTCTAAGCATCCTGGTAAGTAAGACATTTGGAGAGACATTGTCCTCAAACATTTTGGGCATCAACCTAATTATAAAGACATTGAGAACCCAGGGCACAGTGGCTCAACATCTCAGGATCAGCTGGAGTCTTTGGCTGTAAGCAGCCCTGTGTGGTCCTGGGCTCATAAAGGAGGATGAAGGAAGAACTTGTGGGAATCTGTGAAAAGACTGAGCTTTAGCACTTTGTCTTTCAACACCTAGACTAATGACAAGGACTTGGAAAGCAACCAGGTACATTTTCTCTACTTAATTACCTCTTTGCAGCTGGATTGATGCCTACTGCTTTAATTACACGCTCCATACAGAAAGGACAGCACAACAGGGTAGCATCATGTTTGTATAGCGTCCTCTGTCCCCTTCGGATGGTAAGAGCTGAGTTTGATAATAAACTTGATTTGTATCTTTTTCCTTTTCTTAACCTTAGCTCTACAGCATATGAGACGTCTACAACGGTACTCACCTCACCAGAGGAGCTATATCTCACAAGCCACACAACTCTGTATTTGACATACCAGTGACAAAAACTCTTTGGATTTAGCTCTCTCACCATAACCTTACACAATCTGTCAGGTGGTCAAACACATTTGAATGACTGCAGCTAAACACAAAGAAAAAAATATATATATATAGACACACACACACACATTCAGAACGAAGCACAGGGTTGTTTGGTGGTGGTGATAGTGATTTTGCAAGTCTCTGTGGAAGTATACATATATGTGTGTACCTTCATGCCTCTGCTTTAATAAGCAGGACTTAGCTAGGCTGGAGAGGAACCACTGACATACCAGAGACAAAAACAATTGGGATTTAGCTCTCTCACCATAACCTTATAAAACACTTATATATATAGTGTGTGTAAAGCTTTTTCCTTCAAATTTAAAAGTGCAGCTGACAAAAACCTTCAAAACTGTGAAAATTGCATGGCAAAACAAAAACAAAAAAACCTCCCCTATCTTGCAACAAGGCAAACATTCTCAGATTCTTAAACAAAAGAATAAAACGAACTCGTTTTTGAGACGTTTGTTCTGATCTGAAATATCTTGACATATTTAAAAACTCTATCTTTGGCTTTTGGGTTATGTTCTTAGCTAAATCCCTTGTGTCATCCATTGTTTTGCAAAGAAAAGCACAGACAATTTCAGATGGCAAGAATAAGAGGCCTCTAGGATATAAACAATGTAACTTTTACCTCTTTAAATTCTGCAGGTCTCATCATCTTTTCGAGCTGACGGTGATTTGCAGGAAGCAGCAGAGACTGGGTCCAATGCTCACAAAGAATGAATTGTACCGAGTACCAGCTCGGTTGGGCGCTGAAGGTATTGAGAGACTGACACCCAGCTAGTCCAACAGAGCGGATCTGTCCTGGGGATCAACAGCCTGAGAGCCCGTAGGGCTGACAGCTCTCCAAGCTGAAGGCCCTGAGCAAACTTTCATCCAAGTATTTAGTTGCTCTTACGCAGGTGATTCTCATTAATACACAGGTGTTCTATGTTTAGTCATAACGTAAGATTATACGAAGGAGGCAGCTGTTACCTGCTTACCACTAACTACAAACTAAAAGGTACCTTCCACAGAGGAGCCATGGAGGCAGTGTAAACTTAATGTTTCTCAACAAGAATTGAGCCAGTTTAAAGTTATCTAAATACTTTTAAAGTCAACGTAGTAAGTTATAATTTTCTGTTGTCTCGGCATCCATTTTGAATATAGGTTCAACTTCCTCATATCAAAAGCAAGTCTCAGTCACCCTTGAGACAGTTTCCAGTTCTACATCACAACCAAATGACTTAAGCTGGTAGGCAGAGATAAGAACTTACTGGCATCTTTTCTGCCTGCCAGACAGGACTCCACATTTTCCTTTTGCTTCCTTTTAACCATTCAGGTATTTGCCTGCAAACTTAAAGGGAGCCACACCCTACTCCTCCCTATTATAGTCTGCTAATTGCCCACGTGCTTATTCTCTCTCGCTCGCTCGCTCTACCTAACTCTTCATTCCTGCCTCACATCACCTGGGGATGGAGGACTGCTCTCCTGGCCCAGGATCTGTAAATAAAAAAAATCTTTGAACTTGTTTACTGCTGCAGTGATATATTAAATTTGCACCTTTCATTAGAAGAACTAGGGGCTGTCCCTTTCCCCAGGATACCAGGGAGAACACAAAGTCAGGCTCCCAGAGCCACAGTGATGATCAGGCAGGCATAAAATGGACACAGGTCAGAAAAGAACCACAAGGGCATCTGCCAAAGTAAATGAATTTTCCCTGTGAGGGACTCTTGGTCACAGGTCAGACAACTAGTCTTTAGGCCGTATGCCAGGTAGGCCAGGTAAAATAAGTATCCTGTGAAAGACACATTGTAAACATCCACGTCCAGCTGCCCTTCGTTTCTCATTAGGGCAGGGCTGCTAGCATCGTGGTACTGGAACCCTCATTTAGCTGGGGGCTCTCAAAACAGTGAGCCACTCTTCTTGACAGGTGTTAGATATGTTACCACGAAAAAGCTGTAGGGCTATAAACAGCAGTTACACCTCGACTAATCATTTCTATAAGAGCTAAATTATAATGACAAAACAAAAGAGGGCTAAATATAACTGAAGGCAATGTTATATCCTATCTATGCGTGTTTCAGAATGCTAGTCACCCAGAGTAATTCAGGAGTCCCCAAGCTTTTAGGGGAAGCATCACACTATCCACTTCAGGGACTAATGGCAGAGGATAAAGCCATCTTTCACAATAGGCTTCGTGGATATTTTAAATTAATGTTTTAAAAATGACTTGAATGTATTAAAGTACTACATGGTGATTAGATGTTGTGATTATGTGTTTATGAAGGCTACATTTATTCATTTATATCTGGTACTATGAGCTCAGATCAAAAATAAATTGGCCTAGGTGGAATGGAAGTAATGAGATGAAAATGAACAGTCAGTTCTAGTGGGAGAGAGGAAATGGAATAGCAAAGTAGTCCAATGGGAGATCCCATGAATGATTTGGCCGGTTATAATAGAATGTCTTGGCAATGGCTGTTGTTGATTTTCCGGTTTCTCTTTGAACTGACTCAAGGAAAGCTTCCTTCTTGTATGTATATCTACGTACACATACCCTGACCCAGGTTTCTAAGAAACCAGAATAAGGCAAGGGCTTCTCCGTCTCTGTTGCTGACTCACTTACTGACTGTTAAGCGATCTTGTAGCTTCATGGATATGTTGTGGATTCATGATGGTCAACATTTTGTCTATGCCCTTGTTTTTACCTTGATTCATGTAAACTGACATTACAAATGCTGACTGGTAGGGCTGGTAAAATGTAGGAATTCAGAACACAAATTTGGAGCCAGACTTTTTTGGTTTGAATTCTAACTCTGCTAATTACTAGCTGTGTTTACTTCACTTTGTCTCAGATTTCTTGTCTTGAGTATGATAATTATAGCTATTTTAGGATTGTTGTGAGGTTTAAAAGGTAATCTACATAATTACAATATAGTACTAACTTTATATGTTAGTTTTTATTGTTCTTCAAATAATCTAGTAGATAGATTGTATTGTCAAATTGCTAATGGGATATATCATGGCATCTGTGAAGAAAGCAAGATATTCAGACAATGAAAAAGGAAGGAGGGAAAAGTCTAGACTGAGGCCGTGACTTCCGAGGCTGAAGAGATGATTCCATTAACATTTTACTGTTCAAACGTCATTTGGAATATTGCTTACTTTTCAAAATGATTAAAAAATTAGTTATTGCTTTTTAAAAATGGAATTAGGTGACTTTATAGATATCATACTTGTCAACTTTAGAAAAGACAAGATAAATGACACTTTTGTATGTATACATAAAAATTATCTTTCAATTTTCATAAGGTATTAGTATGTACATATTTATCTCACAACTCAGCAAATAAGTATTTTGTAACTGAACCTGAGTTTGACACTGAGAATTAATCTGTGTCCAAAAATGTTACACAAAGTTGGATTGGTATAAGTAAGAAGCAAAGAGAGTAATATTTGCTTACATCAGGAATCTAATTTTTAGTTTAAAAGTTCAATTTAAAAAAAAAAAATAGAGACAGAGTCTTGCTGTATTGCAAGGGCTTGTCTCGAACTCCTGGGCTCAAGTGATTCTCTCTTCTTAGACTCCAAAAGTGTTGGGATAGTACCTGGCCCAGAGTTTCGAAAGTATCTTTTGAGGTAGACTTATTGCAGGATTTTTTTAACTTTTATTTTAGGTTCAGTGGTACGTGTGTAAGTTTGTTATATAAGGAAACTTGTCACAGGGTTTGAGGTACAGATTATTTCATCACCCAGGTACCAAACCTAGTACTCAACAGGTACTTTTTTCTGCTCCTCTCCCTCCTCCCACCCTCTACCCTCTGGCAGTCCCCATATTGCAGAATTTTTTAAAGTTCAATGCTAGAAAGAAATAGCCTGGAAACATGGCCAATAAATATAATTTTTCTGGGCAAAGGATTATAGATAGATATATGGGGGTTCAGTGTCTCATAAGGGAAAGGAGGTGGAATAATTGTAAGCAACG
This sequence comes from Sapajus apella, assembly GCF_009761245.1. NCBI lineage: Eukaryota > Metazoa > Chordata > Mammalia > Primates > Cebidae > Sapajus > Sapajus apella. Next base: position 11,040,008 of record NW_022436982.1, read on the forward strand.
TGATAACCAATCAAAGCAACTGACCATTTGACCATTTGCTGTGCTATCTACTGATGCCTGTGATAGAAACTGGCTTAAAAACATCACTAGTAAAAGTACAACTAAGAGAGTAAGAAGTAGAATTCTGAGACTTGGCAAAGAAAATATAAGAAAGCAAGAGCAAAAATGAATAACTAAAGCACCCATGATAATCCATAATCACTCCTAATATTTTAAGGTATTTCAATACATCAACTCTTGCCTACATTCAGAAATGTAGCTTTCAAATACAGAATCAAATGTACATTTGCTGTGATGCAGACTGTCAGTGGAGACCACAGCTAACATGACCAAAATAAATACAAATGCAGTGGAAAAATGAGTTCAGACATTGCATTTATGGAGAAAGCGTATATGAGTATTGGTTTAGGACTTGACTTTTATTCAAAATCTAAACTATAAATTCACCATATAGGATATCTAATGATGGATATTTACAACGTGTAGCCACTATTTTGTTTGTACTCAAATTCCCCCTTCACCCTTCCAATGCTCTGCTTTGTATTGCAGGGACAAATATTTCTCATGCTCCTCACTGTGCTCTCTGGTTTCCAGGTAAGTCTAGTTAATGGGAGGCACTGAGAGAAGATTGGAAGACAAGTGGAGGTGACAATCCAGGGAACCATGTTCCCTCCCTCTTCTCCATAGGAGCAGCCAGAGAAAGCCAAACATAGTCCCCTTAACCAAGCACACAGGATGTCCACTTCTAACTAGTTTGCTTACAGCTTCTCTATGTCAACAGCTTTCAAGCAGAAAATACCTAAAACCTTTCTCTGATTTTTTCCACTGTAAAGCTTTCCCACCTTTCTGCCTGCCTTTGAATCTTTGCCAAATCCGATTGATGGTAGCTGACTGCTTTGCTATATAGCCCCGAATAAACAGCCATTGCATGTCCTCATTTAGGCAGTCATTTATTTCCTCCTGTATGTATCCTTCACTTCTTTCTTTCCTTCTTTCCTTCCTTCCTTCCTTCCCCCCTCTGTCCCACCCTCCTTTCCTTCCTTTTTCTTTTTTTTTGAATATATAACTTTATCATTATTTGTTAATATTTGGTGGTGCTGGTTTATAAGGTAAGCATATTTGTAACATTATAAGCTTTTTGTCTGACCTAAGCATAGACCTATTTCCAAGAATATGAAGAAATACATTAAATGTCATTTAATGGACTACGATAAATACTCCAATTAAAAGTTACAATTTTTAAGACAGCATTTAAAAGTTTTGTCCATCTACATGGTGTCTTTTTCTAAACAGTTAAGGAAAACATCTAGTTGAAAAGGAACTTAGAGGATAGATATGGATTTTTGGAACCGGAAACAACTGGAAGTAAACAATTGAATGTCATCTTTTTCTACACTGCTTTCTGACCATACAACCTATCGGTGTGTACCCTATTCCAACCTCAAACACAAACTCTGATTTTCCCTGTTTTCCTTTTTTTTTCTTATTAACATATCTCCTTAAGTAATAGAACTAAAATTCAAAATCAAATTAAAAGCTAGATTGAATGAAATCACCTGATTGTGTATTATTTCACTATATGCTTATGAAGTGAACCCATTTTACTTTTTAACTGGTCTAAAATTTCAAGAAAGCACAGAAAAATGTAAGTGAAATAACAATAACTACTTCACATTTTTCCTAGGTTAAAACTGAGAAATGGTCTACATACTCAAACCCAAGTTCCTTCTTCCTAATGTCACATCAAATAGAAATGGAACGTTCTATTTAAAACCAGGGTAAAATATGCACTAAAGGCAGAAATGGGAATCTATAACTTCATTTTGGGGCAGAAAGCTGAAATCTATTTTTTATTTTTAATTACAGAATAACGAGAAAAATAATAATTACTATGCATGTATTTTATATATTATATATTCAATATGCTTTATACAAGAACTCTGATTTTGTAGTAGCTTATTTCATTTAATGATATCAGCAGCAATGGTCATCCTGTTATATACAGCTTAGGTATAATTCTATATAAAAAAAGAAATGATGTTTTTAGTTTAGATTGCAGTATATTGGAATCTTTTGTTTACTTAAGTGACAGGAAGCAGTGGTCTTTCACTTTAATGTAATGACAGTGTTTTTTAACTGGTTATACATAATATCAAATCATGAGTTTGAGGGACTACACTGTTAAGTGTCTAAAATACGCTTCATGATAAAATAGGTTTTCTATGTGGAATAAATAATGTTTGATTAAATCCATTTTTTTGCTTACAGGATAAAATATTGCATATGACAAAATTAAATTTCATCCACAGCCTACACATTAGCATAATATGGATTTTCGAAGCTACTTTTATACATAAAATGATATAAACTGTAATGAGTGAAAGTAAGCACAGGTTATTTCAGCCGTGCTTTTCAGAAGTTTTGATGAAAGATCAGCTTTTTGCTTCTGGAAAAGTTGCTAAAGGAGATCATAAAGGCTACAATAACATATTTCCTTACATTGCAGAATGACCACAGAGAAATTGAAAGATGTTAAGAAGATCTGTACACTTCATTCCAATTCAACATATCCATGAGGTCACCAAGAAATTAAGTTAGAAAATTTCCATAAGAAAGAACCCTTGAAGAAAGTTGCTTTCTATTAAGTCCTATTAAGTCCATTAGGGTCTAGTGACAGGGAAAAAAAATATGAACTGATTTCTAAGAAATGTGAAAAAAAAAAAAAAAAACACTTGAATTTAGCTGCAGAATAAATTGTAAGACAGAGCCACAGAACAAAACTGAATATTTATATAATCACCACATTTATAGTTAGTGATATATTTATTTCCTGGGAGTATATATTTTAAAATTAGGTTTACTGAAGTATAATTCACATGGAGTAAATTTTATCTTTTCCTGTGTTCATTTTCATTAATTTGGACAAATACTCCAAATAAAACTATTTTTCTTGCTTTATATTTTACTTACTAGTCATATAAAGAAATTAAAAAACCACAATTCTTTGAAATGCATGAAGAAATATGAAATAACTATATCATTTAAATTAATAAAATATAAAATTATAATATTTCATAATTTCACCAAATGGCATTTTTGGAAAAAATTATGGGACCAGAGATGTATGGTAAACAAACAAAAATAAGCACTGGGCAGGCTGCGTCATTGATAGAAGGCCAGTTAAGTAAATATATGTTTAGTGTCTCCTCTGTGTCATATACTTTTAAAATATTTTCTCCTGATTCTTTCCTTGGGGTGGGCTGTCCACATGCACAGTGGCCTGCTAGTACTTGGGAGGTGAGCATGTGAAGTTTGTTTACAGGAGTTGTAGGCATGCTCACTTGAGGCATTCTTCCCTTACCAGCTGAATGTCTTAGGAGGTTTACCAGTTAAACTCCACCATTTTGTTTCTCAGTGCATATGTGTGAGCCCACTCACCCAGCTCCTGAGATCTTAACGGGAAGCTAATTATCACCAGTATCAGGTTTTTCTCATGTATTGAGATACTGCCCTTCCCCGGTGCCAGCTGGGTCCAATTATTCTTTTAGCGAGATAGTTAACAAGTGCCTAACCATCATCACCTGATGGTCACCTGACATCCTGGCTGTTGGGGCGGGCTCTCTTCTGCCCTGTTCTTGTCTGATTAGCTACCTACTGCAGCAATTAAATCTTGTATACTGCAAGCCACTAGCTCCTAATTTGGTTACACTTTTATTTTCTCTAATCCAACAAATAGACTAAATATTTTAAAGCAACAGGTAAAAATACATGTGTATGCATATACAAGAATGCTAGCTCTTATACATGCACACATACACACACATACACACACACAATGAGTAAAGTTTAGGATTGATCAATGTGTCTAGAACTTTGCAATCAGAACAGTGAGGAAGAAATTTAAAATTCAGCATAAAGATGTTTTGTACCTTATAGTTGACAATCGGTCTCTTTGTTTCTCACATGTCAGGAATCTTTTTTAGTTTTCGAAGTCCCAAAGTGTAAATTAAACCTGCTTCTCTCAATCTTCACCAAGAATGTCTTAATTCTTCTACATTTTTCACCTGGAAAACTCCAAAAGAATTTAATCTATTTCAGTCATTGTCCAGCTGGCTTCCAGGGTCTATAATTATAGCACAACTATGACCCTGTTGTCCTAGAAATCTTTCTATTTTGTTTGCTTCCAGATAAACTAAAAGCAAAATGTTTAACCCATTATTCACATCTTTCTTATGTTGGCCCCTGGCTACTTTTCTTGCCTATTTGCATGCATATTATGCTCCTGTAATGAACCTACAATTCCTCCAAAGTGCGCAGTGAAAAAAAAAATTTTACCCTAAAGTATATTTATTTGACATATTTTGAGTTGGCTATCAGAGAGCCAGCACAAGAAATGGCTCTTCAAAGCTGTCTTTTGGAGATAGTTTGTATTTGTAAAGAATCTACATTAAAGTACGGAGGCCTTTCCTTGTCTGGATCTAAGACAGATCAACTAAAAATCTGACAGCTTTAAAGATCTAAAGCAAACGTTTGTCAACTATTCCCTCTGAGGTTTCACTTACCACAACAAGATCACCTTTGCTAATCAAATTTCCTGTCCTCTCCCTACCATAACTTATGTTGTCACTGAATCCTGATTTACCAACATTGCCCTGTTTTGGGCCATACTCTGAGCCTCCATTCTTTCTGCAACATCAAGATGCTATATAAGCCTCTACACCCTACTGGGAGATTGGGTCTTCATTCTGAAGGCTTCTATATTACATAAAACTGTGATCAAAAATTAATGGATATGCCTTTTTTTCCAATTAATCTTTTGTGTGTGTATTATTTTAATATTTATTTATTTAGCAAAACTTCAGAGGGCAAAAAGGAAATTCTCTCTTCCTCCATTCTTTAAAAACATTTCCTCAACCTGGAATTGCATTTATAGTATTTTGTCCCCCTAACAATGCCAACACCTCCAAGATTTGATGTTTTATTTTTAAATTTTTGAATTTTGTTCATTCTACATATGCAAAATCCAGTCTTTCTGAGTTCTTTGAAATCAGTCAAGTATTCCCTTCTTCATGGCCATATTCTGCTTTACATATTTCTGTTATATGATACATTTACTTCCTGTTGCTGCTGTAAATCTTAGTGGCTTAAACACAACACAAATTTATCTTATATTTTTCAATGTCAGAAGTCTTAAATGATTCAACCTGAAGAAAAGCAATATAAATGTTTAAAAAAAAAAAAAAGAAAAGAAAGAAAGAAGTCCTCAGTGGGCTTCATTGTGCCAAAATCAAGGTCTTGTCAAGGCCATACTCTTTTGGAGAACATAGTGATGTAAGAATCTGTCTCCTTAGCTTTTCCAGCTTTTAGAGGCCAACTGCATTTTGGGATCCTGACTCCTTCCTCCACCTTCAAATCTAACAATGTAGTTTATTCACATCCCTCTTCAACCCAGATCCTCTGCTTCTGTAATTGTATCTTTCTGTCTGATGCGGACACAATTGTCTCCAATTTGTCAGAACCGTTGTGGTTGCATTGAGCCCCTCCAGATAATCCAGAACAATCTTCCCATTTTGAGATTATTAATTTAATCACAACTGCAAAGTCCCCTTTGTCATGTAAAAAGACATACAGCTTCCAGTGATGAAGACATGACATCTTTGGGGGCCATTATTCAAGCTACCATACATAATAGTAACTGAATTGCTATCTTTTTAAATGTCTTTCTCCTTCAATTAACAACAAAACATATTTACAAAGTTTCCTGAGAGCTATATTTATGAAAAGTCCTTGGGGTGTTTCTTATAATCTCAGATTCATGAGTCAAATCTTAGACTCACTAAATAAAATCTCTGAAGGTGAGGCCCTGAAATCTGTATTTTCATGGATTTTGCAATAATTATTATACAAACTGAAATTTAAAAATCACTGTACTAGAAGTCAGAAGCTGTGTACTACTTTTTATCATTTTATCTCTAGTATCTAGCACAGTATCTGATGCACAAGTAATGATTACATGAATGAATGCATTAGGTAACCTTTAAAATTACTTTTAACCACAAGATTGGTCTTTTGATTATAAGATGAGAGAGAGAAAAACTTTTTTTTTTGAAGAATGTAGATTGGGCAATTTCTAAATTACCTTCCTGCTGAAATTTGCTGAAATTTGCACATATGTATAATTCATGTAAAAGGAATCTTCAGAATAGCCCAATTTGATAAAGAAAATGGCAAAGCAGTGCTCTGAATAGGACACAAGCATCTCCTACATTGTCATTCTGTCAGCTGGAAAATGTAGAAGAGAGTCAAAGAGCAACCTCAAGCTAATGCATTTACTTTTAAACATTTTGTCAACAAATAATTTTACGGTGAAGTTAGAAAAATAAATGTGAAACGATTTGAAAATATGAAGTAATGGATAAATATAAATGATTTTTTATTGAAGTTGAAACAAAGTTTGAAGTTTAAATTCCTTCTTTAATTTTTCCCCACTCAGAAAAGTTCTGCTCCCTCTGACACCTGTAGATGTGCACTGGTCAGCTTTCCTTTCGTAATAGGTCATGCTGTTGAGTTTCTAGGAGTGCAGTTAGCTGACAGCTTTTAACTACACAGTGAATTCAGCACCTGTCACAGCATTAGAGTCAGTGTCATACCTCCCCCAGGAGGCCCCCAGCCAATGACTAAGCATGAAAGAGCTATTAAGCCTTGGCCATTTTCATCCAACTTGGGACCTGTTGAATGAGCCATCTCTTTGGAGCTCTCCATTGGTTTGGCTGAGACTTTTTCAGATATGAATTACAGTCAGACTTCTTCTTCCCCAAATTTTCTTTCTCTCTTACTTCTTCCACAAGTGTCAGATCTTCTTCACAATCTGAAGGGTTCCCTGCTCAGTACTGATTCCTTCCACTTTATCTTTCACAGGCATTATCCTCCACTCCCCTCACTCCCATCTGTGAAGCTCTTGCACATCTAACTTTGTCTCCGTGCCTGCTTCTTAGAGGACCCCAAGTGATATACTTTGCTACCTGAAATATACCATCCTGCCTTCTTCTCTAGCTAAAAAGGCTTTTTATTAATTCTGGAGTTCTGCTCAATGCTAGACCTGCTTCATGTGTCTGCAACATATGCAATTGCCTAGGGCCCTAAGATCGGAAGGATCCATACTTGGTTTAATGTTCTTTGACTCTTGTCTTGAAATTCTAAATGATTTTGAACAAGGAACTCTCTATTTTTATTTTCCACTGTCCCTTTTCACTATGTAATTATGTATCCTGTCTTGCATCAATTTTTGCTTACAAATTTTCTGTTTCTTAGGTTAAGCCAAAACAATAGTGTCAACTACTTTTTTTTATGAATACCTTAGTTCTTTGAATCATTTGTATCATATTGGTTTTCAATGTTGGTACCTCTTCTGTATTAAAGTAATGTCCTTCTTTCCATGTGTATTTCAATATGGATGGGGGAATGTGTGCATGTTTTATTCTCTAACTAGAACATAAACTCAGATCACATTTAAGTCTAATTTTCATTGCATGTACAATTTTTCATCAAATATGCAGAAATGTCTGTAAATATTTTCTGAATGACAAAATCCTCTTTAAGTGAAAGGAGGGGACATAAATTTAACAGTGACAAACTTAGATTTACGAATAAAACTTGTTAATGCTCTATAAGATATCTATTTTTTCCCTTCTACATTGGGGAGTAGTGGGAAAAACTTAAGTTTACCAACTAAAACTGAGTTTCTTGTGATTCAAACACTTTCATTTCAGTTTGCAACCGCACATTTGAGATACATTTTCAATACATAAAAGTTCTTTTTAACCTTTCTTCACTTCTCCTCCAGAAGACTTTATTAAGATTTTACTTCCTTATGGAAATAAAAAGACAGTGCTGATAAATGAAAGCAACAACACAAACCTCTATGTACCTGGTAGTGTGCTAGTCATTTTATATGCATACTCCCATTTATTCTTAAAAATTCTAAGAAGGTGTTACTATTTTTAATCCATTAAGATAATAAATTATGGCATAGAGAGTTTATTAAACAACTAGTAAATAGAGTTGGGAGACTGTGAGGCAAGTCTAATTGCCCAAAGACTAGGATCTATATCAGCATACTTTTATCTCAGACACGTACTTTTTACCTAATATGCTTTTAGGAAAAAATTAGCTTTCTCCTCAGAACTATTTCTTTCCAAGTACAACTAGGAAAACATCCTGATGCTGCCCGCTGGAGTCTACATGTATGAGAAAATAAAACAAATCTTAATAAATAAAAAAGAATAGCATTAATTAATTGGGCAGGAGATATTTCCTATTTTAGACCATAAAAAGCATTACATTTTACATTTTCCTTTTTTGGCCCAAATTACCTGAGAGACTTATCTACTGAGGACAGACCTGATCTGAACAAATGGGTACAGTCCTGAGAGCTCCCAAAGCTGATATGCAATGATGGCTGAAATTCAAAGTAGTCAATACAGAGTGTGCTACAGGAAGCTTTTACGGTACAAATTAGCCCATTTATGATGTCTGAGATAATCAAAGTAGCATGTTTTGCCTTGTATTACATTTCTCATGTTTTCTATAAACCATGTTTTAGCATCCTTTTGGAGGATTAAAACTAGAAGTCATTCCTAATATTAGCAAACATTTCAGTTGAGCAGTGTAACTACTATTCTATCGGACCTTGCAACTTAGCAGCTGGTCTTGTCAATTACACTTTTTAAGTAGGAGGAAACTCTGAAAGAAAGCAAACTCTTCTTCCTGAGTTATACAATGGGATTGGACAGGATGTAGTATCTCCCCAAGGCACATTTCCTTAAGCAAAAGTGTACTTTTGCAGATGGTTACTTCTGATCACTCACAGCTACCACCAAACAATTACATTTTCTTTTTTGGTTCCTACAGGGAAGCTATCTAAAATTAAGTCAGAATGTGCACGTTTTTGAAAGGAGAACAGAACTGATTTATAGAGATCATGACAACTAATCATTCCTTTTTAAAAACATGCTGCAGTGGGCATAGACTGAGTGAAACCTCAGCAAGAGTGTTTTAAGTGTCGTCGTTGGTTTACTGTTTTATAAAGAATCCCAAAATTGAGTTTTTTGTGTGTGTGCAACAGAATAGAGAGTAACTCATTTTTTTTTTTGAGTATATGATGTCTTCTTTTAAGACACAAAATCAATATCTTTCCATTTTGAGTGGGTGCAGATTGTTTCTAACTCTACTTTGAATAAAATATACTTTTTATAAACATATTTCCTTCTATACAGTCTGTACAATATAAAATTGACTACTTTCTGGTCAAAATCTGTCAAATATTGGTAATGTCATATGGTTCAACCTACTAGTATTCAAGGTACTCCTGAACAATATAGTCCATACCTGAGTAGACTCTTAATTAGTCTAGGTGCTAAAGGCCCAGCATACCATATTTCTAGAATCAACACGTGCAGCTATGTGTCCAACAAGTCAACCTTTGCTTATCTGTGTGCCATGTTCCCCATTGCTTTTAGATTTCAATTTTGCCATATTATTTATTCCTTTTACTACCTTTCTTGATCTTAGTTCCTACATTATAAATTACACTTGATACCAGACATCATGAATTTGCTAATGATTCAGAAGTGTTTCAGAACATTTTTTATGTCAAAACTAATGAATATGATCATTTTTAAAACCAGGAGGACATTTCTAACAGCAGCCCCTTGAACCACAAATTAGATCCAAGATGTAGCTTTACATTTTTCACTGATTTGAAAGTTCTATTATAAGTAAAATGAGAAATAATAATCAGACTGAAATAGAGACTGCATTCAATACATTTTAAAGAATCACTATTTTTCTATAAAGTTACATTTTTATTTCTGGCATGCAGTCATCATCCCAATGTATTCTTTGAAATACAATCCTTGAGCAAGAAATCCACTATTTTAATGAGATAATTTATAAAGCTATCAAAACTTTTTAATAATAAGGGAGAAAAGGCAAATGAGTCTTATATAGGCCATATGTCTATCCTTACAACTTGTCTTTATTTTGCAACTTCCACAGCCAATTTTAAAATTTAAAAGAATTTTAAGTTCCTAAAATGGATAATTGTGTTTTGCCCAAGCTTCACCTCTTTTGATCATTTAAAAATTCTCCCTTTATGCATCATGCTTTATATTTGTCATCTCACTTTTTTCCCTTCTATTTTTACTGCACTCATTCTATTTCTCCTCTTTGCTAGAAATATTCTTTATACCTTCCTTGGTTTTAACAGTATGTGTCAAACAGAGATGATAAATGCTGGGCAAAACTCAGAAACCAATTCCATAACATTTCTGGATTCGAAGCAATACTGACAAGTTATGAAATATTTGAAAAGGTCTTTTTTTCTTTGAATTTTGTTTTATTTTTGATCATGATATAAGATGAGAACCAGTCAACTTCTCTAAAATATGTTTTAAGAAAAAATGTTAATCTAACTTTAATAGGCAAAATTTAATTCCAGTTTGCTCTTGAAAAGTTTTCTTAAACTTAAGTTTAATATCATAGTCTTCTGATTCTGCCTGAAAGAGGCTGTAGAGTTTGTTTATATAAAAGGAAAATATGGTGGTCTGGGCATAGTGGCTCACACTTGTAATTCTAGCATTTGGAGAAGTTAATCTAGGAGTTAATGAGGCTAAGGGTTCAAGAACAGCCTGGGGAATGTAGCGAGACCTCGTCTCTACAAAAAGTAAAAAAAACAAAAAAATTAGCTGGGTACAGTGGTGTACACCTGTAGTACCGGCTACCCAGGAGGCTAAGGAGGGAGGATTGCTTGAGTCCAGGAGTTCTAGGTTACAGTGAGCTATCATGGTACCACTGCATTCCAGCTTGGGTGACAGAGCAAGACCCTATCTCTAGTAGAAAAAAAAAAAATAGATCAGAGTGCAAATCCTGAGTCTATCCCTTCCTAATGGATGAAACTTAGCAAGTTACTTTCTCTAGAGAGAGAGAATATAGACCTAGTAGTATTTTATGACTATGACTCAAAGTTCTACAAAATCTAACTATTAGATAAATGTTCATTTCCCTTGCCATTGTGTAACCAACTTGTTTGTATAAGAGTTACTAATAGCATTATCACAATTAAGAAGGAAACAAAGGTTATTTATTTAAGTACTGGTTTATTGTCTGAGTTGTGTAGCTTTGACTTCATAACTGCAGGTGCAAATTCTTCGTTTTGACATTGTTTTATAACAATCACTTTGTAACAATCATTTTTGTGTTATAAAACAACCACAAAAATCATTTTATCTTTCTCTTTTTCTTTAAATAGAATTGTGAGGCTCAGCAGACAAATGTAATGATTTACAAATGGTGAGAGTGGGTCAGAGCAGTTACATGTCATAACTTGTGATTGACAAGCTAAATCCAAAAGTCAGGTTTTCTGGCTTTTATTTACATCCTACTTCTAATATAAAGTATATAAATAAGAATCAGAAACAATATTTATATTAATATATGGTAAACGGACTGTTTATGGTTGTCAGAACAGCGGAACAACTAAGAGCATGGACTTTAGATCCAGATTATGAACGTGCAAGTCCCAGCTCTGCTACTTACCAGTTGGGTAAATTTGAGTAATTACCTTAAGCTTTTAAATATCAGTTACTACTTCAAGCAAGCAGACATATGAAAAAATGTTCAACATCACTAATCATCAGAGGAATGCAAATTAATCACAATGAGAGATCATCTTACATCAGTCAGAATGGCTATTATTAAAAAAAAAAAAACAGATGTTGGCAAGGATGTACAGAAAAGGGAACACTTACACACTGTTAGTGGGAATGTAAATTAGTAAAATCTCTAGTATTGAGATTTCTCAAAGAACTAAAAATAGAACTGCCATTTGATCCAATAATCCCATTACGGATATCTACTAACAGGAAAATAAATCATTATGTCAAAAAATACCTGCACCCATATATGGATTGTGAATTGCAGCACTATTCACAATCACAAAGATATGGAATCAATTAAATGTTCATCAATCGATGACTGAATAAAGGAAATATGGTATATATTTACAGTGGAATACTATTTATCCATATAAAAGAATAAAATCGTGTCTTTTGCAGCACCATAAATGGAACCGTAGGTCATTAAGTAAAACATCAGACACAGAAAGACAAATACCCCATGTTTCACTTATAACGTGGAGCTAAAAAATGTGTTCACATGGATATAGAGTGTAGAATAATAGACAATGGAGACAATAGATGGAAGGGGAGTGAATGATGAGAAATTACTTAATGGGTACAATGTTCAGGATGTTTAGGATACCCTAATAGCTCAGACTTACCACTCTGCAAGCTATCCACCTAACAAAATTACACCTGTACCTCATAAATTTTTACAAATAAAATAAAAATAAATTATTTAAAAAACACACAGTTACTACTTCATTAGGTTGTTATGAAGACTAAGTGATCTAAAGTATGTAAATTACATAACCTTAAACTTGGGACATAGTAATTGCTCTTTGTGTTTGCTATTATCTTACTACATGTGTATCAGTTAGAAAAAACTTGTAAGAGAAATTTTAATGGTGAGTAATGGAAACCCATCAGATACAGGAGTTATTATCTCATTTTGATTTATTTCTTATAATGTTAGACATACATTAGTCACATTTACAGATGAGGAAATGGATACTGAAAAAGTAAAAACTCATGCAAGTTTGTGCAAATAATACAGGCCAGAAAAAGGTATAAACACAAATTTGTCTTCAAAGCCTATATGTTTTAGACTGAGGCACACTACATCACTTATAAATTAGCTACTATTTTCCTTTTTCACGTAAGCAATCTTAGGGCCAAGAGCAAATACCTACACTATCCACGAATGATATCCAATTAGTAATAGGCCTAAACTAAGACCCAGGGCTTCTAAATCACAGTTCAGCACTTACATGACACCAGGCTATGATTTAAATTAAGTATGTTTTTTAAAAATAGTCTATAATCTCACATTATTGTCACTGCTTTATATGTTAAAAAAATTATAGAGAATAAGTACAGAAAAGTGATTTTTTAAATTTAATGAGACATTTGTTCCCTGAATCTACAAATTCTAATAAAACCACAGCCAGACTGATACATAATTCATAGAAGCTAACAAATTACAGTGCATTTGCAAAAATGACCTGTTCTTTCCTACTTATTTTCTGTGTGGTACATTAATATCAAAAATAACATTGAGGTAAATATAGACAGCATAGTACAACAAACAATATTGGGATAATGTGTTGATATAACCCACACCAGAAATGCTAACAGAGCAATTAGAGGGCTCACACACTTTTAAAAAGAAGTCAAAAAGGTCAACCAAGCTTTTATTTTAGCTAATGTTATTTTGTGCTTTATATCCATTTTAGAGCAAGGATTCAAATCCTTATTACTAGAAAGACAAATCAGATAGTCCAAATTCCGCTATTAAATCCTAGCAAATGAACTTCATTTAGGCTTTCAAGAACCAGTAAGCAAAACATAAGAACTACAAATTACTGTAACCCTAAGCATAACATTCAAAATGGCAAGTTTCCATATCTGCTCTTGAAAAGACTATATTAGTCATATAGGAAGAAAGACTGTAACAAGAAGAAAAAATCTTCTTTTCTCAAGGTTAAGAAGTACAGTCCCATTTTCAATATTGCTTTTAAGTCCTGGGACAGGAGCCCAGTAAGGGCCTGGCTAACGAGACAGATTGTGGATACCTTGGATAAAATTATGGGATATGGGAAACTGAGGGAAAAAATGCACAAATAACAATCAGATAATAAAAAATTTTAAATTATAAGATAGTTGAAGTTCGTCAAAGCATATGTTAATAAATTTTGTAATAAAGGAAAAGCATATAACTTTATCTTTCTTAGATACAATTTATCTTTCTTAGATAATATCAGCATGCAAAACATGTGGCTGAAGAAATACCAATCGATATTCTAAGTTTATACAAGGATTTTCCCACATGTATGGCTCTTGCCATTTATGGATATTCATTTCACTGCTATTCTTGTGTATGAATGGTGTTTATCTCATGAATATGTTTCTTTTTATTTAATATAATATTCCGCATATAGATCAGAGCTTAAAGCCTCTTGGCATTACAAAGACAAGATGCCTATAGATTAAATCAGAATTTAAACACTAAAAAAAGATCAAATGCCATACATGTCTGAATTAAAACTATGATAATTATTAATATTAGACATATGAATACAAATGCTTTAAAAATAAAGATCAGATTTCAAAATTCAAAACTCTAAGGTTAGTTTGGTCATATCTAGGTTCATAAATACTCACTGTCCAGGAGAACATAAATGTGTTCTGAGGCAAAAATCACATAAATAGAATTGATTGTAAAACATTAATTGGTGTTTCTTATATTCAATAGAAAGTGCTAGGTGATATGAGTAAATAGCAATGTAAAATTTCTCCCCTTTCCCTCTCAAGGTCCTAGAGGAGAATCAATTTCCTTGCCTTTCCTGGCTTGTGGGGGCCACCTGCATTCCTTAGCTGAGGACCCTTCCCCTACCTTCAAGCCAATCAGTTCAACCTCGGCTTCCGTCATCACAGCTCCTCTCTGATACTGACCCTCTTTCTTCCCCTTAAAGACCTTACTAATTACTGTATATTTGTCTTTTCTGATAATCCAGGAAAATCTTCCCATCTTCAGATCCCTATTTAATCACATGTGAAAAGTTCCTTCTACTGTATAAACTAATAGGTTCCAATAATTAGGATATGACCATCTTTAGAGGCAATGTTTCTGTTAATGATAAAGGAGAACTCACCCAAGTCTCATACTATGACACTACTTAGTGGTTCTGGAAATCATGCTTTTGAAGGGAGAATTATTTTAATAATAAATACCTTTCAGAAACTAATATGTATCTAGCAAAGTGCTACAGGATGGACATAAAAAGTATACAGACCTAGTTTTTGTTTTTAAAGAAGTTTTAATCTAGTGTGACTTTAAAAATCTTTTTGACCTTGCCCATTGTATGAAATATATTTTACTTTACAATGCAGTTCACATGTATGTCTTCTGTGTACGTGCGCATGTCTGAAAGAAAATTTTGTAAAATCTCAGTCTACTAAGAATCTAGCATTTTTATTGTTTCCTTTTTACTTAAAGCAAATATATGTTTATCACAATGCCCTAATGTGCTTTTGTTGTCAAAACAGACAGGGATTTAAATGCTTAAAAAATATTTACTGCTCTTATATGTAATACAGACACATGTCTAACAGTGTAATAAAGATGATAATACTTTTACTAGCTAAAAGAATACAGACTATACTTGAAACCCTACAGGAATATGTGTTGTTTAAAGTGAACCTTAAAAGGTAACTATACATTTGCAGAGCCAGTGATTAAAGTTGTCCAAGCAAAGTAGGCAAAACCCCTCAATGTCATCCAAAGTGGCATATTCAGGAAACTTCAAACCTAAGAGCTCAAAATGTCTGGAAAATAGGATATAATTGGAAGCTTGTCAAGAGATGAGATAAACAAGTGAAGTAGACAAAATAACAATGGACCTATTTGAAGGCTTTTCATTTCTTCAGCCTCACTTGCTGTGAGAGCCAGTTACATCTAGAATGAGAATAAAATGGTAAGTAAAAAGGAATTTGCTCTCATAGAGCTTACATTCTAACATTTAACTTATTCTTTAAACAATGATAAGAAATTTAAACTTTAGCATATGGGCAAATGTCAAGTCACTGAAATATTTTATACAGAAGAGAAACATGATGAGATTTATGTTTTTTAAAGATTACTGTATTTGAGATGGACTTAGTGTGTACAGATGAAAACTTTGTACATAATGATAAATAGAACTAAGGCAATATCAGTGGCATGACTTTTAGGGCAGACATTTGAAATGTTAATGAGATAGAATTTATAGGATTTGGAGATGGTATATGAGTGTTGTGGGAAAAGAGAAATGAAGGATAATTTCTGTAGTTTTATTTTTGCTGAGTAGGTAGATGGGAGTATCATTCAATGAGAAAGAATTTACACTTGCAAAGCAGTTTTAGAATAATGTATAAGTTGATTAAAAATCAAATGTATATAAATGGAAAATGGAAGAACATATAGAGCTGGGTCCCAGGGGCTTAGATTGTGTATTAGAAGATAGGTGGCATTTTAACCCATGATATTAGGTTAAATCACCTAGGAAAAGTATAATAATAAGAGAAGAAAGAATAGATCCCTATATATGCCAACATTTAAAGGATGATCAGAATGGGATTCCACAATGAATTTGTAATGAGAGGCGAGCAACAATGTAGGATAAAAATTTGTAATTAGAGAGAAACTATAATATGTATTTGTGTGATAAAAAAAAGAGATTGAGATTATATGGTGTGATTGAAAGTGGATCCAAGAAGTCATACGAGAAAAGAGGTAAAGAGCATCAATCCAGTTTGGTAATCAGGGTATCTTTGATAGCGTTAGTTGAAGTGATGTTGCGGAATGGTGAGGTGGATATTACAGTGGACTGAGGAATGAGGCAGGAAAGCACATGGCGATGGTGATTATAGCCTGTGGTTTTAGTTTGCTTTTGAAGGAATGGTAAGAGTAAATTGCTGTCACGAGAGCAAGGTACAGACAGTTGTCATTTTTAAAAGGGGAGCAGCTTATAGATATTTTATGTTTTGGAAAAAAAGTGTGAGGGTCATATTAGAGGTTGCATTGAAGTGGTTTCAAAGGTGTAACGAGAGCAACAAGAAACATATGTATGTTGTGACCTAAATGGTCCCTTGCCTTTGTGTCATAGTGTATGCACATATAATGTATACATGCATAATGTACAGCAAAAATAAAACATTTTTAATGACTCAACATTTAAAAACATGGGTCCAATTGATTGTTCCTAGCAGAACTCAAGAGCTTTCCACATTAATTTTTGCCTCTCTTCTCCTTCTTACTTGTAATACCACCAAGGGCAATTAACATAAACAGGCTAGTGATACCCTTGACTTTGCAAGGTAATTAACACAGCAGGAAATACATTCTGGGGCAGACAGTTCCAAAAAAGAGTGGGTGGAATCTTAATGGGAGACTAAGGAAGAGTAAGCAAGTTAATAATTCCAGACCATATATAAAATCTCAGATCATTAACGTCTCAAAGCTATTTTTAAAAACCCAACAACTTGGAAATAATTATTTTAACATTTTCTTCAGTTTCATCAGTGGCTGGGCTTTTATTATTTTTTTTCTGATAGTAGTAGACTTCCTAAAATTGTTTAAAAGCCAACTTAACTGCAGTCTTGCATAACTTTCTAGAGGTATTATTTAAGCAATAATGACCTTCAGATTGGATATGTTCTTGGCATTAATGACCAGTTGAAACTATTGGTGGGCTCAGGTGAAACTAGAGGCCTTTAATAGAGTCTGCCATTAATGGTCAGAAAATGTCCAACTGGAAGGTTATTAGTGTGATTATAAATTGAAACAATGTAAATAAAAAAAGCAAACTGTTCAAAAGTTACAAGTTGAACATCAAGTTGCCATGGATACCATATTTTCCTAGATACAGCAACCCAGACCACTAACCAAAGGAAAACAATTTTCAATTCTTACAGTTCCATCTAGGATTATAATTGCTCTTTGGATACAGATATTGATCCATACAATCTAAAACAACTAACATTCTCACTGTGTAAAAACAACAGCTTTTTGAATAAAAAAGGTTTAAGAAGGTTATTCTTTCTAATTTCTATTACTACCATTATGATAGACTGAACTACTTTAATATCTTGTTATGTTTAAGCTATCCAAAGAAGGAAAATAGAGACATCATAAATAGGAGTGGATCCAGTTTTTGTGAAACCTGAGGCTCATAGAATTTTAGGATTCCTTAAAAAAAAAAAAAAGAAATCCAAATCACTAATAGGAAATATCCATTTCTCCAATGCTCCCATTACAGAAGAAATGTGATGGAGACAGCTATTTTACTTATTGCCATAAAAATTTCTTATTTTGGGGAAGTTTAGAAAAATCGTATGACTATAAAATATTGCAAGTATCTTCCCTTATGTATAAGCTGAAGGATTTTCTCAATTTTAGGCTTGATTCATTTCACAGCAAATTCTTGCCTTATATCCTGTTAAGAATCCTACAAGTTTAGACAAAGAAAGGGGCCAAGAGATTATCCAGTGTAACAACCTCATTGTAGATGGGAAAATTGAAACTGAAAATGCTAAAGCAAGGAGGCTTAACCAGCCCAAGTCCCCTGACTCACACTTTTCCGCACCCAAGTTCCTTACGTCTTACTGCTTTTTATAGAAAGAGGGCTGCCTAGAACCTAAGCGATTTATGTTAGAAATTTTTGATGGACCACTGAAGCAGATTCAAGGGGAGTGGTATATTTACATGGAATTTCTTCATAGAATAAAGCATTTTAGAGAAGAGATCAAATAATTGTTAATTTTAAAAACAGGTTCAGTAGTGGAAACAACTAGTTATGAAAACTAGATAACTCCTCCCTCTCTTTCACAGGAAACAAATTATGACAGAAACATGACTGCCCAAGTAGGCCTACGTTTCTCAGCTTCATCTTACAGCTAGGTATTGTTCTGATAGCTAGGGGTCAATGGCAAGGATGAAATACAGAAATTATCATTTAATTTAAATGCATTGAGACGTGACTGTGGAACCACTTGTTTGAAAGCGGTTAAAACACGAGGTAGAGCACTTATTCTTGATTCTTAAAGGTTACTTAGTATTTGTTTAAAACTGTATTATTCCTTGGACATTTCAGAACTTGCTAGTGATTGAAATCTTAGAGTATGTGAGAAATGTCTCAGAAAAGAGCAATTTCAAAGGCATGAGTGTCCAACAGAAACTAACTTGCGATACCACAAATAATTTCTTAAATTTTACCTTACTGACATTTGGAAGATCTTGGTTTTAATTTTCAGATGAACACATTGGTCCTGCTATAATGTATTAATAAAAGGAGTAAGAGAGCTGGAAACATTTCCAGATAAGATTAGCAAATTATCACTTTTTCCAGTCAAGTATAAAAGATATTTATTGGTGTGACGACTTCACTATCATCGCCAGAATTGTTTTATTTTATCATATAAACTGATCTCAGTGTGTGTACAGACATCCATAGATATAATGTATTGATTTTCATTTCTTGTCAAAATTAAATTTATTTCAGCAGCATTTCTTGTTTTAATACATTTTGATACTGACCTCAAGGGAAGAAAGTCAATAACTGCATAATATACCTCCAGCCATAGAAACCAAATATTCAGACTCCTGTCAGTGGCACATCACCAGACTAACATGGAGGCCTGTGAGATTGGCAGCTCTGCAGGGCTTGTCTATAGCAAAAGAGGTTATATAGACTTAAGAAAAAAATCTCAGGAGAAAATGAGAATTAAGGGGTGAAAGCTAGCTCTCAGATGTCTGAGTAGATGTAACGACTGAAGAAACAGAATTGTGATTTTCAACAGGGAAGATTTCCACAAATGTCAAATTTCTATCCCTTTTCCTTCTGTAGCCTGGTTACTGTGGTTTGGAAACTGGACAATTTCTGAATGTGACTTTTCCTGAGACCAAACTTTTAGAGAAATTATTATACTGTACCTTCTCAGTTTTACCTCCCAATCTAATTTATTATTTATTCCACTAACTCTTCAGATATGAGGTAGCAACCACTGAACTCAGATCAAAAGGAATATTTATTACCCATAAATTTATCAGACTTAAAAGTCAAATCTTGTACAAAATAGTTCCTTTGAAGATGATGTTCTTTACTTATTTCGGATTAGTATAAAAACTAGAGCTGGCTCCTGGTGTTAGGAAATAGTTACTTCTGATCACTCTTGCCTACACTGCAGTGACGTTTTCTAAAGTTCTATCACCAAGGACACTAACCTGCAACTGGCAAGTTCTGTCTGAGAAAGCTCAATATAGGACATCAATAAAAGTAAACACACAGGGGCTAGTTAATGCAGCAGGTAATACAGCTGCCTTGACACCCTAAGGATTTGGGTTTACAACCAGCTGAGCTCATTGCTTCAAGGAGTCTAAGGTCAGTCCTCTGTTTTCTACGCAATGAAAATCACCCACTATTCAGCATAATTGACAAGTTACTTTCCAACAGGACTCTACATTAAAATAGAGGGAGATTTCCCCCCTGTTTTTTTAAAAGCAATGTCCAGACATATACAATTCTGATAGTTTTGGGGGGGCTGACTGTATAATAAAGTCCCCAAATTTCATTTCAGGCTTCACTTGGCTTCTGAAAGTTTTCCACAGCATGCAAAACAATTAAAAACACCCTGCCATGTTTCTGGTATTGCATCTGGTGATTCGTGAACACTCTCAGACACTTGAGTACTGTGTCTTTTGGGTTCCTAAAGAGGTGATTGCCAACATAACGAGGATAATAAACCAGGAAAATATCTGCTGGTTCGTGGAATTATTTACTGGAAATCAGTAAAAATGTAAGATAATATCTATATAATGTTTTTAAAAAAGATTTAAAAAATAATAATATAAATACATCACAATAGATCATAATACAAAATACATATTCAGACCAGAAGAATTTTAGATGCCTAATTTTGAAATACAATAATCAATCAAGCCAGTTTTCCATAGTAGTAACTGCATAAATCATATTTTTTTCTAAATATAATGTCTACATTGTACTCTTTGAGGAAGGGTATGTTATACCTGTGTACCTGAATGGCTAAATAGTATTTTTGAAGATATTTTCTTTAATGACAATATTTTATGGATAATATTTTATCATTTGCCTCCTATCCTTATGAAAGCTTTACTATTATTTTCACTAATTATTTTTTAAAGCTTTCCTACTTCATTTCCCTAGCTTCATTTCAACTTGCCATTATAGTCAAACAGTACAAAATATGCCTTCAATAAATAGCAGCTATAAATGAAGCCGATTGTGATTTTCAGAACATGGTATGCTATCTCACTTTTCCATAACTTAGAAGGCGATTTCTCAAATTTGGCATTATTAACATTCTGGGATGACTAATTTGTTGTGGAGAGTGCTTCTGTGCATTGTAGAAAGCTTACCGGCATCTCTGGTCTGGACTCACTAGATGCCAGCAGCACCTGTTCCTCCAGCTGTGACAGCAGCCATTGTCTTGGTCTCTAAATATCGATAAATGTCCTCTGTATACAACATTTCTCAGCTGAGAAAGATTTAGTACATACAGTTTTGTGTGTTAGGAATAACTTTTTTCTTGGCCTTACTGAGCTGCTTACTACTGTCCATACATTCTGGAATCACCTTGATGTGTCATCTCCACTTTAAACCTTAATTGAATCACCCAGGGAGAAAGAAGGGCTTATTTTATTCTCTTTGCACTATGATGGGTTTATATCCCTGTTAAATTCTTAGCATAATACATTCTTCTTTTATTCTGCTTGTAAGAGTATCTTGATCTCTTACTTGCTCTACTACTTAGGTGAAAAATTAAGGGTAAGTATGTTACCTTTTTCGATGGTGTGTTCCCAGATTCTACCATAATTCCTGATACATAGTAGGTATCCAATAAATATTTATAAGAATGATGAAATAGATGACAAAATGAATAAATGGGGCTGAAAATTTTACAAAAAGTAAACTCAGAAATATATTTTTACCTTTATACAGAACACTTTTCTGGAAAATAAATTAAAAAATTTTTTTTCCCTTAAATTCTACAATAGGGGGTTTTGAAGTTATAAAGAAAATGTACTAGTTACGGTTTGAATGTAGTTCTAAAAAGTCATTAAAATTTTATAAATAAAAAAGGGATCTTATATATAAATTTTTAGAAATGGTATTTAATGATATTATCACTCACACAAAAGATACCAGGAGCTGATATGAACCATGGTTAGTTCCTTTATTCTCCAATGCCAAGGTGCTAATTTATGTTTGTTAGTGACAATGAAATGCAAAATTTTAAACAGAAATATTTTTTCTTGCTAGTTGCACCTACTGATCAATTGCTTTGGAACAAATTTCCTTTCAATAAGATACAATTTCAGGGCTTTTTTAGCCAATATAATCTTATAGATCATCACAGTAGACTAAATAATGTCCCCCCGTGAAAAATGCCTGGATTAGAATTTCTGGAACCTCTGAATATGTTACGTTATGTGGCAAAAAGGACTTTGCGGATGTGATTAAATTGAGAAGGGAAGATTTTCCTGGATTACTCAGGTGGATCCAGTGTAATCTCAGAGGGCCTGATATAATCAGAGAGATAGAGACAATATGAAAACGGATGCAAAGAGAGATTTTAAAATGCTACGCTACTGGAGCAGATGATGGATTAAGGGCCCATGAACTAAGGATGCTGGTCCTATCCATGGAAAGTAGACCTGCTGGCACTTTGAATTTTGACCAATGAAACTGATTTCAGACTTCTGAGCTCAGTATCTATAAAACAATTTTATAGATTAAAATTGTTAAATTGTATAAAAAAGCTTTCTGTTGTTTTAAGCCACTAAAGTTGTAATTTGATACTGTGGTGACTGAAAACAAATGCAGTCATTAGGAGAAGAATCCCTTTGACTTACTCTTGGTAAGAATTTTGTATTGAATGTATGGTTATATATCTTTAGGTGTCATTCCATTATCTACAGGTAAACATTGTTTGAGACTATACACCATTCCATAAATGCACTGGAAGTATTCATCCATTCCTATCCATCCTATCATTTATCAAGCCAGTTCCTCTGGGAGAATGGACACCATGGTAAGTACACTTGGGCAGCTGCCAGTGTTCAGTGACGCTGTGAACAAGGTTACATGTAGATCCTCATGCACCCCTGATGGGGCGTCCATCTATGCCAAAACTATTCCCTTAAAATCTGTCTGAAGTATAAAAGCTTTATAGTAAGTGTTGCTATCTAGAAGTTCTTATAACTTTATTTAAGTGTCTTGACTAATTTGGCCTTTTGTATTCTTGTGATTTTTATGTGGTGTTTCAATGTGTCTATATTTTGAAATAGAAAGAAATGACATCTTTATGATATTGACTATTTGGATCTTCTTTACTGCATCTAGTAATCTTTTCTATAATTCAAACTTGCACATGTTTTGTTTGATTTACTCTTAGGTACTTATTTACTTTTAATTTAAATGTTATTTTTTTTCTAACTTTGTTCTTACCATATAGGAATAAATGGACTTTGAATTCAGTAAACTAGATTAACTCTGTCGTAAATTCTAATCATTTATTAGCAGTTTATTTAGGAGTTTCTATGTATACAAGAACATTATCTGCAATTCTTTTTCCTCTCATTTCTTGTTCCTGGCTTAATGAGCTGGCTAAGAATGGAAACACTGATAACAGAAAACCTTATCTTGTTTCTGATCTCAAAGGGAAAGATTTGAACACTTCAATTTATATATCAGGGTGCTGAAATGGCTTTTTGTTTTATTGTGGAATAATTTGAAGGTAGAACAAATAGGATTTTATGACAGACTTTGTGTGGCAGTGCCTTGAAAAAAATATAGTAAAATATGATTTTTTTTTGTAGCTTGGTAGAATGCAGTTACTGTGCTAGGAGGATTGGAGGAGGCTATAAAATCCAGAGCCCAGTTTAAAGACGTTAAATTTGAGATGTGTATTAGATAGGCAGGTGGGTGTGGAAAGTAATCAGTTGATATTAGATTAGTCAAACTTCTCCAGAGAAACAGAACCAACAGGATATATAGAGATATATAAGAGAAGATCTAGTCTGAGCATTGGCTTATGTAATTACGGAGACTGAGAAGTCCCATGATATACCATCTGCAAAGTGGAGAACCAGGAAAACCCCTGGTGTAATTCAGTCTGAGTCCAAAGGCCTAAGAACTAGGGGAGCTGATGTTGTACATCCTAGTTCAAGGCCAAAGGCCCGAAAACTGGGCAGGGGTGGGCCATGGGTCAGACAGGGGAGGTGTTACTATGTAAGTCCTGGAATTCAAAAGCCCAAGAACAAGGAGCTCTGGTGTCTGAGGGCAGAAGAATATGGATGTCTCAGCTCAAGAACAGAGAAAATTCACCATTCTTTTATGCTTTTGTTCTATTCTGGCCTTCGATGGATTCGATGCCTGTCCACAGTGGTGAGAGTGGATCTTCTTTATGCAGTCCACTGATCAGAACAGTCAGATATAATCTTTTCCAGGAGCCCCCTTACAGACACTCCCCACAATAGTTTTGCCAGTTCTCTTAGCCCAGTCCAGTTGACACATAAAATTAATCATCACAAGTCCGCTTCTTGTCAGCTTGGCATTCATATATATCTCCTTCAACCATACACAGTCTACAACTAAAGCAAAGACATAATTCTGCCTAACATGTTACAACCAACCTGCTTACACCAAGACATGTACTCATCCCTTCAGAATAGCTGATGAAGTCTTTGAGTGACTTTTACCCTTCTCGTATTCCCCTGTAACTTAAACACGACATAAAATTATCAATACTCAAATACTGATATAAAATTAATACATCTTATGTTACTGAATAAAGGAATAAGAGAGGAAAGAACAAAAACGTTTACTTAATATGCATGTATATACACACAATATATTCATAACAATATAAGAAATACCCATGACAATTATAGTTCTTATTTCTCTAACTGCTTATATGATTCTAGCTAGTATTTATAACTACACTTTTCTACTCCATATTCTGTATTCCTTTTGCTATCATTTCTGATAGGTGGTTATTTGTAGTCCTCACTGAATTAGGTTCGTGTAATTTTCCATTGACCTTGATCACAGGGCATGGCAATACTAGGAGATATTCTAAGGAAACTTTTTGCCTTAGTCCTGCAAGGTATCACCAACTAGTTAATCCTACAGCTGAATCTTCAAAAGGCCATTTCATCATCTATCCAGCCAGTTTCTTTGGGATAGTGGAGATGGTAAGACTAGTGAATTCTATGAGCATGGGCTTATTGCTGCACTTTTTTCGCTGTAAAATGTGTACCTTGGTAAGAAGCAATGCTCTAAGGAATACTGCGGTGGTGGAGAAGGTATTCTGTAAATCCACAAATGATACTTTTGGAAGAATCGTTGCATGTAAAAGAACGTAAATTCATATTCAGATTAAGCATTTATTCCAATAAGGACAAAATTCCACTTCTTCCGTGATGGAAGTTGTCCAGTGTAATCAACCTACCACCAGATACCTGGATGATCACCTCAGGGAATGATGTTATCTCAGGAGCTCAGTGTTGGTGTCTGACTGGCCTATGGACATTCAGCATTGACCAAAGCCAGATCAGCCTGGGTGAGGAGAAATACATGTTGTGGAGCCAATGCTGCCACCATGACCACTTTACTAATGAGCCCACTGGGCAATGATGAGTGACTGGGGAAAGCAACTGATTGATAGCCACAGAATGGATCATCCTGTCCATGTAATTATTAAAATCCTCCTCTGCTGAGACATCCTTTGGTGAGCATTCAAACAGGACACAAATACCTTCATATTTTTTCCCCATTCTGAGACATCTAGCCATACACCTCTTCACTCAATTTCTTTGCCACCAATTTTGTTATGTTCAAGTTCCTGATCATCCAGCCAAACCGTTGACTATAGCCCATGAATCAGTACACAATTCCATGTCTGGCCATTTCTCCTCCCAAGCAAAGTATGCAACCAGGTGCCCTGCGCAAAGTTATGGGTACACCTAACCCACACATTCATAAGGTTGGGTTTGCATAGCACATTCCATTACCAAATGGAAGTCATATGTATGTGATAGGGTCTGAACAGCCCCTGAAGGCATAAGTTTCATAAAAAAGAGACCCAAATGCCCATGATACCCACTCTTGCTACACTGCTTTCTCTCTCCAAACATGCATCTAAGGCATCATGAGGAGTTTCCTATGATCAGTTGACAGAGAAAGAGAAGACCTGGTCATGGTTTACATATGGTCTTGTACAATATGCAGGTAACATCAAAAAGTGAACAGCTGCAGCATTACAGCTTATCTCTAGGACATCCCAGGAAGTCAGTTGTGAAGGGAAATGTCCCGTATACAAAATATCTGCACTGGATATTTGTAATCAACATCTTATAAGAAGCAAGGATATTTTTGAACATTTGGGGAAAATCAAGGTGAGAGATAAGTTTTTGCATCTGGCCCCTACTACAACCAAGAAAGATATGAAACACCTCGTAGGCTTCTATGGATTTTAGAAGCAATTCACTCAGTTGGGAATAGTGAAAATCTGATAGTTTTGAGTGGGACCCAGAATACAAGAAGGCTCTGCAAGAGGTCCAGAATTCTGTGTAAGCTGGTCTGCCCCTTGGAGCATCCAATGGTGCTTCAAGTGTCTGTGGCAGATAGAGATGCTGTTCAGAGCCAGTGGCAGGCCCTTATAGCTGAATCACAGTGCAGACCTTTAGGTTTCCAGAGCAAGAACTTGACGTCATCTGCAAATAACTTTTTTTTTTTTTTTAAAGATGGCCTTTGGCCTTGATGCTGGGCCTTAGTAAAAACAGAATGCTTGACCTTGGGCTAAGTAACCATGTGACCTGAGCTACCTATTATGAAGCTGTATAAATGGTTCATAAGATGGACCGCCAGCACTCTTTTTACTACTGGAAGTAGAGTTATCAGTATATTTAAATCTAAACAGATTAAAGAGCCAATCCCAGAAACCCCAAAGCTAACTTAGAAAACTCATCCTTAAAACTGTTTCTCTAGAACCCAGAATTGGAAAGAACCAATCCCAGAAACCCCAAAGCCGACTTAGAAAACTCACATAAAAGTTTATGTGACCTATACTTTTAATCATTTATTATGTTTAAAATCAATTCACTTTCTTTTGCCTAAATCTACACTAGAAGAAAAATTTATGTCACTGTTATGAATGGGGAGAAGGTATCACTTGTCATTAAAGGAAGGTAACTTCAAGAATAAATACAATCAATACAAACAATGTTGTTAAATTTAAAGTTGATGTTATTGCTTGCCAATGGCTTTGAACCTATGGAATTTAAAGAAGAAAGTACCAAGGGTTAGAGAAGAATTAAAGGTATATTTGTTTTTACTTGGTATGCTTATTGAATTGTAAAGGCATAGATTGAAAACTTAAAGTCTGAACTATATCTTGTCATAGAATATTTTACTCAGAGCAGCATTCTAGTCCATTAACAAAATAAAAACAATTTGTAGCTCTTATCTTTCTATTAGAATCACAATTGCTATTGAACATGAATGTTAGACCACAGGACTTAAAGCAAACATCAGCATCTATCTCATGAAACCATAATAATAAGAATTTTTGTTTAAAAGAAGCCCTAGGAATTAGATATTTTTAACTCTCTTCTTTTTGTCTAGGAAAGGTTATGCTTAAACCATGTTATTATCAAGGATCTCTAGAGAAAGACTTTTAAAAATTTATATTTATGTAAATAATTTTAGATTATTTTTATAGCTGAGGAGAAAGTCCAGAAATCATCCAGTGTGATAACTTCACTTTTTTGTTAATAATAAAACTGAATCTTGGACACCTTAGTGGAAGTCTGAGAGCGGAAAAACCACACAATGGGTACAGACTGCAACTCTGTTTAAAGTTAGCATTTCTTGGACATAGGACTCTATCTTACAACATCCTTTAAAAAAATTTCTGTTTTATCTCAAAGTCTTAGAAATATCTATTAGGAACTTTAATTGCTTTAAAATCGAATAGATGGATGATTATACATTTGCATTAATTATAGAGAGATTGCCCTAGTGGAAATATTTTAAAGATAGAAACTGTAGTCACGTCAGAACATGGAGAGCAAGTGAAGTGACATAGAGGAGAAGCTTCATGAAGATGAAACACCTATTGCTGAATGTTTGAATGTTGGTGTCCCTCCAAATTCCTATGTTGAAACCTATCTCCCAAGGACATGGTATTCAGAGGTGGGGCTTTTAGGTCATTAAGTCATGAAGGCAGAGCTCTCATGAATAGGATTAGTGCATTTATAAAGAGGCTTGAGGGAGCCTGCTAGTTCCCCTCCATCATGTGAGGACACAGCAGCAAAACAGTATCTATGGAGAAGAGGGCAATCCCTTACCAGACATTGAATCTGCTGGTACCTTGATCTTGGACTTCACAGCACTCAGAACTGTGAGAAATAAATTTCTGCTGTTGATGTATTAGCCAGTCTAAGAATTCATTATAGCAAGCTAAACAAACTAAGACACCTTCCATCAAGTTTTTATACACACAGATGTTCTCTGCCATACCCCTATATACTGGTTGCTTGCTCCAAAAACTAATTTTGATTTTGTATGTTTCTAAGTGTTAATTGCATAGACAGTATGTGAAAAAAAGAAAATGTCCTTAATCATAATAGCTACTCAATATTTTAAATAACAAATATGTATAGAATGCTTCTTATATTCCAAGCACTCTCTTGGATGCTGGGTAGACTCTTCATTTCATTGACCAAATGAAAAAAATGAGCAGTAAATTAACATTGTCTATTAACTGCCGCTTTTTAGGAGTCAAGAAAGAATTGCTGAAACCACTATCATCATTTACAGGGTCAGTAAATAAATTGGTACAGGCTCAAATTTGCCAGTGATGCTTAGAGGACAAGGAACTGAAAAGGCACACGAAGCATAAGAATTTCTGTTCGAGTCCCACAACACTCATATCTTATGAATTACAGTTTTTTGTTTGTTTTACTTTAACCTCATGCCCAATGAGAAACAGCTTTTGTTAGAACAGAGTTACATTAGCCATGATGACTTCTGCCTCTAGCTAGTCCCACAAATCTTTCAAATTTCCCTTGTAGAAAATGTAACTAAAACTAAATAAACAAACCAATGCCCGTGAGAATTGTTGGTTTTGCAACTTTAAGCATAAAAATGTCTTTTTTGAAACCTGACCTATTTTTACAAGGGCAAGCATATGTGGTCTTTACATTGATTATGGCAAACAAGGGTCCACATTCCCCTACTGGAAAGAAGCAGCATTTTAACAGTGATGAAACTTTGTGCTGAGAAGCAACATCCTCCTGATCACTGCCACCTGGACACTATTTGTGCTTTATTTACCCTTCACTATCTATTCAAAATGAAAGTTTTGCTCCAAAACACAGACGTAGTAAAAACAGACAATCCCATTCTTTCCCCTTACATCTGTATACATTCTCTCTTGCTCTTTACTTTTCAATTAAAACTCAATTGATCTGTAGACTATTTCTAATGTTTTTAGTAAATTTATTCCTGAAGAAAATAGCATAGAACTTCCTAATTGAAGTTATAAGTAGTATAGAAAACAGACACAATACAAAACAAAAATTAGGTTACTAAAAAAGAAGACTGACTAAAATCCACTTTTATATAGGAATATGGTTACACAAGGACATCCAATTAGTTTGTGTATGTTGTGTCTGTGTGTATGTATTTCGTTGCAAACTACTTAATGTTGGAGACCAAAAAAGGGCTGAAAAACACAAACACCACACTATTGTTTTAGCTTATTCTATCTGAAACATAATTTATTATTTTTGTTATTATTGGTAGCAATCAACCAGTTAGTAGAATTTATTGAAGATTCATTGTTCACTATAATGGTTGATGCAAGGGGAACATCATGATTCCCATCTTCATGCTGTGAATGTTAAAAATTCAGTTTCATTATTTATCAATAAAGTGTTGAGACATTCAAAATTCCTAAATACTGGTTATGAAATATATTCTACATTATATTAATTCAATCCACACATACACAATGTACAACTATACCAACTGTATGTGTGTAATGAACACTTTTAAATATATCTATAAATATGTTAATAATAGTTTTCATTGGGTGGTATGCTATATGTGTATTTTTTTCTGTCTTACACTTATATTTGCCAAATTTTAAATGACAGAAATGTTTAATTTATTATCAGATTAAAATAATACATTTTTATATTGGTATCTTTATGTAGGAGCCTAATTTAACTCATAAAAGTGGGTAATATGTTTCAAAAAGGCGAGATCAAAGATCCAGTTTGACATGTTTACAGACTACTCCAATACTGTTCAAATATGAGAGACTATGTCATGTGAAAGACTCATAATCCCAGCTAGTGTTCCTTTTTTTACAAGACCAAGAGTAGCAAATGTTGCATGGTTATTGTACATGGCAATGCATAAGGGTCTGCGCTTCCTCCAGAGGTTTACCATAGAGCTCTTTAATTTATACAACCAGTCACCTGACAGATATCTTCTGCCTTGAGTGAAGTTTAGCACTTTTGTTTTTTATTTATTTTGCTTTATTTATTTATTTTGAAAGAGGGTCTTACTGTGTTGCCCAAGCTGAGTGCATTGACATGATCACTGCAGGTGCACCCTCCTGGGCTCAAGCAATTGTCTTGCCTC
>NW_022436982.1:11070519-11071248 GCF_009761245.1 Sapajus apella
TTTTTTTTTTTTTTTTTTTTTTTTTTTTTTTTTTTTTTTTTTTTTTGAGACTGAGTCTTGCTGTTGTCAGCCCAGGCTAGAGTGCAATGGCGTGATCTGGCTCACTACAACCTCCACCTCCCGGATTCCAACAATTCTGCCTCAGCCTCCTGAGTAGCTGAGATTACAGGTGCCCACCACCATGCCCGGCTAATTTTTGTATTTTTAGTAGAGGCAGAGCTTCACCATGTTGGCCAGGCTGGTCTTGAACTCCTGTCCTCAGGTGATCTGCCCGCCTTGGCCTCCCAAACTGCTGGGATTACAGGTATGAGCCACCGCACCCAGCCAGCACTTGTTAACTTGAAGAACTTTCATCCCCCTCTCCCAGAAACATCTTAGTTCTCTGATGTTTCCGACACCCCTGTATTTTCTAGTTTTCACAATTGTGCTTCTAAGGTTTGCTCTGTGCAGAAGATGCACAAGGGGAGAAGAAAAGGCACATATGCAATACCTTTCAGGGTAAATAAGTTATATCCCACGTAAATAGCAATGGAGGTATAATAAGCAAATGATATAATAAGCAAATAATAAGCAAACTGATATAATAAGCAAATGATATAATAAGCAATGATATAATAAGCAGATTGATAAAATAAGCAAATTACAATGGGAAGGGGAGAAGGGAAAGAGATTTACTTTCACCAGACTATGGAGGATTCACCATCAGACTGGAAGCAACAGCCTGGGCTT
>NW_022436982.1:11071348-11073095 GCF_009761245.1 Sapajus apella
CCTCCAGGGGCTCACACAACCTGTTCCGGGACTTGGTGACTATGGCTTGTGTCCATGTTCAATTGAGTTCACATTTGTATTTAACTTTTCCTCCGCAAGGTTCTGTTTATTAAATATGGAAACTTCATGGGATTTTATTCTCAGTCATTATCTTTTATATATCTATCTCTTTTCCTGAGACAACTTATTTTCTTTTAGAATATGTATCACCATCATATTCCTTCATCTATTTCAGTTGTTCACATGGTTTCTAGTGTTTTTATGTACAATTCTCTCTTCAAACATTTTACCGTGACATCCCATCACAATCTCAAAAGAACATATTCGAAATCTGCCTATTCTTCTGCAGCTCTGCTAAACCTCTACTCACCAAATTGTTCAATATTTAAACACATTAGTTTCCTTGGCTCCTTTCAAATTTCACTCACTCAGCAATGTTCAGGTCTGTTTGTTCCTACTTCCTAAAAAAATCCTGAGTGTATCCACCATTTCCCATCCTCAATGCCATCCCTTAAGTCCCAACTTCAGTCATTTCTTTCCTAGACTGCACACAGAGATTTCTAACTGATATCTTTACATCTATTCACTTCCCAGTCACCACAAATGGTCTCCACAATAGTGCAAAAATTATCTTATTATTAATGTTTTTAATGGCACCAGTTCTTTATAAAACTGTTTTTTTCTTTTTTTGAGACAGAATCTTGCTCTTTTTGCCTAGGCTGTAGTGCAATGGCATGATCTCAGCTCACCGCAACCTTCTTCTCCCAGGTTCAAGTGATTCTTCTGCCTCAGTCCCCCAAGTAGCTCAGAATACAGGCATGTACCACCACACCCAGTTAATTTTGTATTTTTACTAGAGGCGGGGTTTTGCCATGTTTGTCAGGCTGGTGTCAAACTCTCAACCTCAGGTTATCCATCTGCCTTGGCCTCCCAAAGTGCTGGGATTACAGGTGTGAGCCACCGTGCCCATGTTCAGCTTTTTAAATCAACTTTCTTTTTCTTATTTTTAGCCTTTATACAAACAGTTTCCTCTTTCTTTCTTTCTTTCTTTTTTTTTAAAAAAAAAAACAAAACAAAAACCTGAGTCTCACTCTGTTGCCCAGGCTGGAGTGAGGTGATGCAATCTCTGCTCACTGCAACCTCTGCTCCTGGGTTCAAGCAGTTCTTTGCCTCAGCTTCCCCAACAGCTGGCATTACAGGAGTGTGCTACCACACCTGGCAAATTTTTGTATTTTTAGTAGAGGCAGGGTTTTGCCATGGTGGCCAGGCTAGTCTTGAACTCCTGACTTCAAGTGCTCTGCCTGCCTCAGCCTCCCAAATTGCTGGGATGAAAGGCGTGAGCCAACGGCACCTCGCCAATTTCCTGTATCTTCAATGGCCCTTTTTGACTTATTTACATGGTAAAATTTTACATTCTTTTCAGTCTCAATTTTGTGAATAAATTCATGAAGAAATCCATGAATTGGGAATCCAAGTTGTTTGAGGAGCCACAAACATAAATGCTAATTCTGGACATTTGACTATAAAAGAACAAGATAAAAGCAACAATCTCTCTGTATTTGCATTACATATATCCTAGTACATGGGTGACAGTGCTGGAGAACGTGGGAGGTTGCTTCCAGTAGATGAAGTAGATGTCAAAGATGGTGCTTGATAGTACCAAAGGAGAAAGAAAAGATGGTTCCTGTCCTTGACGAATCTACACTACAGTGGAAGAGACAGAGTGGCTAATACGTATAATTATAGT
>NW_022436982.1:11073495-11087231 GCF_009761245.1 Sapajus apella
GGCTAGAGTGCAATGGCGTGATCTGGCTCACTACAACCTCCACCTCCTGGATTCCAACAATTCTGCCTCAGCCTCCTGAGTAGCTGAGATTACAGGTGCCCACCACCATGCCCGGCTAATTTTTGTATTTTTAGTAGAGGCAGAGCTTCACCATGTTGGCCAGGCTGGTCTTGAACTCCTGTCCTCAGGTGATCTGCCCGCCTTGGCCTCCCAAACTGCTGGGATTACAGGCATGAGCCACCGCACCCAGCCAGCACTTGTTAACTTGAAGAACTTTCATCCCCCTCTCCCAGAAACATCTTAGTTCTCTGATGTTTCCGACACCCCTGTATTTTCTAGTTTTCACAATTGTGCTTCTAAGGTTTGCTCTGTGCAGAAGATGCACAAGGGGAGAAGAAAAGGCACATATGCAATACCTTTCAGGGTAAATAAGCTATATCCCACGTAAATAGCAATGGAGGTATAATAAGCAAATGATGTAATAAGCAAATAATAAGCAAACTGATATAATAAGCAAATGATATAATAAGCAATGATATAATAAACAGATTGATAAAATAAGCAAATTACAATGGGAAGGGGAGAAGGGAAAGAGATTTACTTTCACCAGACTATGGAGGATTCACCATCAGACTGGAAGCAACAGCCTGGGCTTTAGATAGGATACTACACTCAACCGACTACGGAGGATTCACCACCACACTGGGAAGCAGGAACCTGAGCTCCAGAGTCTGTCACTAGTGTGTACACAGATAAGCAGCGATCTCATGAAGCTTCGGCGCAGTCTGGGACACTAGCTCCTTCTTAACAAATTGTTTGGCATGAGACCCAGTCATCAGGGCCCTTCATGACTGGAGCAAAAAAAGGTCAACTTGTTTTTGCGATCGTCTACTGTTTTTCAATAACTACTGTATAGGAATAGATTGAAATAGAGATTTCTCCAAAACAGTGTTGGATGAAGACCTCCAGGGGCTCACACAACCTGTTCCGGGACTTGGTGACTATGGCTTGTGTCCATGTTCAATTGAGTTCACATTTTTATTTAACTTTTCCTCCGCAAGGTTCTGTTTATTAAATATGGAAACTTCATGGGATTTTATTCTCAGTCATTATCTTTTATATATCTATCTCTTTTCCTGAGACAACTTATTTTCTTTTAGAATATGTATCACCATCATATTCCTTCATCTATTTCAGTTGTTCACATGGTTTCTAGTGTTTTTATGTACAATTCTCTCTTCAAACATTTTACCGTGACATCCCATCACAATCTCAAAAGAACATATTCGAAATCTGCCTATTCTTCTGCAGCTCTGCTAAACCTCTACTCACCAAATTGTTCAATATTTAAACACATTAGTTTCCTTGGCTCCTTTCAAATTTCACTCACTCAGCAATGTTCAGGTCTGTTTGTTCCTACTTCCTAAAAAAATCCTGAGTGTATCCACTATTTCCCATCCTCAATGCCATCCCTTAAGTCCCAACTTCAGTCATTTCTTTCCTAGACTGCACACAGAGATTTCTAACTGATATCTTTACATCTATTCACTTCCCAGTCACCACAAATGGTCTCCACAATAGTGCAAAAATTATCTTATTATTAATGTTTTTAATGGCACCAGTTCTTTATAAAACTGTTTTTTTCTTTTTTTGAGACAGAATCTTGCTCTTTTTGCCTAGGCTGTAGTGCAATGGCGTGATCTCAGCTCACCGCAACCTTCTTCTCCCAGGTTCAAGTGATTCTTCTGCCTCAGTCCCCCAAGTAGCTCAGAATACAGGCATGTACCACCACACCCAGTTAATTTTGTATTTTTACTAGAGGCGGGGTTTTGCCATGTTTGTCAGGCTGGTGTCAAACTCTCAACCTCAGGTTATCCATCTGCCTTGGCCTCCCAAAGTGCTGGGATTACAGGTGTGAGCCACCGTGCCCATGTTCAGCTTTTTAAATCAACTTTCTTTTTCTTATTTTTAGCCTTTATACAAACAGTTTCCTCTTTCTTTCTTTCTTTCTTTTTTTTTAAAAAAAAAAACAAAACAAAAACCTGAGTCTCACTCTGTTGCCCAGGCTGGAGTGAGGTGATGCAATCTCTGCTCACTGCAACCTCTGCTCCTGGGTTCAAGCAGTTCTTTGCCTCAGCTTCCCCAACAGCTGGCATTACAGGAGTGTGCTACCACACCTGGCAAATTTTTGTATTTTTAGTAGAGGCAGGGTTTTGCCATGGTGGCCAGGCTAGTCTTGAACTCCTGACTTCAAGTGCTCTGCCTGCCTCAGCCTCCCAAATTGCTGGATGAAAGGCGTGAGCCAACGGCACCTCGCCAATTTCCTGTATCTTCAATGGCCCTTTTTGACTTATTTACATGGTAAAATTTTACATTCTTTTCAGTCTCAATTTTGTGAATAAATTCATGAAGAAATCCATGAATTGGGAATCCAAGTTGTTTGAGGAGCCACAAACATAAATGCTAATTCTGGACATTTGACTATAAAAGAACAAGATAAAAGCAACAATCTCTCTGTATTTGCATTACATATATCCTAGTACATGGGTGACAGTGCTGGAGAACGTGGGAGGTTGCTTCCAGTAGATGAAGTAGATGTCAAAGATGGTGCTTGATAGTACCAAAGGAGAAAGAAAAGATGGTTCCTGTCCTTGACGAATCTACACTACAGTGGAAGAGACAGAGTGGCTAATACGTATAATTATAGTTATGCTTAAAAAAATGGACATATATTAAAGGAAATATAAGAAAAAAAACTGAGGGCTGGGCATGGTGGCTCACACCTGTAATCCCAGCACTTTGGGAGATCGAGGTAGTTGGATCACTTGAGATGAGCAGTTCAAGACCAGGCTGGCCAACATGGTAAAACCCTGTCTCTACTAAAAATACAAAAATGAGCTGGGTGTGGTGGTGGGCGCCTGTAATCCCAGCTACTCTGGAGGCTGAGGCAGGAGAATCACTTGAACCTGGGAGGCTTGGTTGCAGTGAGCTGAGATTGCGCCACTGCACTCCAGCCTTGGTAACAGAGTGAGACTCCATTAAAAAATAATAATAATAAAAAGGACAAAAAAGAAAGAAAAAGAAACATAAATTTTTCTGGATTGCTAAATAAAGTTTCATTAAATAAAGTGACTTTATTAGATAAAGAAGATGAATGTGAGAGTGGTAGAAACTGAGGAACTGCGACAAGAAGAAAAAAGCCCTCAATAGTAACTTTTAGTTGAGAGAAGCATAACTGTAGAAAAAAGTCACTCCACTGTGCATCCATCTTTCTGGGGTCTGAAGTATATATAGTCATGAAGACCATCTTTCAGAAAATAAACCTAAAATTACAAACACAAAAGTAGTACAAGCCAAATATAGAATGAGAAAAGAAATTACACAACTTAAAAAACACTCAGAATGTCACAAAGTAACAGCATTTTCAATGTTTTTTATTCATTAAGGCATAATTTACATAAAATATACAAATCTTAGAAGAGTTTTGTGAGTAATCAGCTATCTAATCAAGATATAGAACATTTCTATTAGTGCAGAGAGCATCTTTATGCTCCTTTCCAGTTAATCTTCACTCCCAAAGGCAATCACTGTTCTGATTTCAATAATCATAGAAGGCTAGGCATGGTAGCTCACAAATATAATCCCAGAACTTTGAGAGGCCACAGTGGAAGGATGGCTTGAGCCTAGGAGTTTGAGACCAAGCTGGGCAACATAGGGAGATTTCATCTCTACAGGCATGGTGGCATGCGCCTATAGTTCCAGCTACTTGAGAGGGTGGGGTGGGAAGATGGCTTGAGCCCAGAAGATTGAGGCTGCAGTGAGCTGTGATCAGGCTATTGAACACTAGCCTGGGTGACAGAGTGAGTGAGATCCTGTCTCAAAAAGAAAAACAAATATATATTACTTTTGCTTCATCTTAACCTTTCAAAAAAAGAATTGTTCAGCATGTAGTTTTTATATAAATGTATATACATGTATATGCACATGTTAATATATGGCTTTGGCTCAATGTGCTAATTTTCAGATTCACTGAAGTCATTATATGTATCAGTAGTTTGTTTCTATAGCTATGCTGTATTCTACTATAATAACATGCCATAGATTTCTTATCTATTACGGAATATTTTTATGTTTAGTTTGGGGTATCATGAGTTAAGCTGCTATGGACATATAAGTCTTTCTGTGGATATAAATTTTTGTTTTTTTATTTAACATGAGCAAATACCTAAGAGAGAAATTAATGGGTCATGGGTCTGTTTGTGTTTAATTTTACAAAAATTTGTCAAATTGGTTTCCAAAATATTCATGCCATTTTATATTTTCAACAGAAATTTAGGAGTTTCAGGTTTTCCAAATACTTACTTTTTGGGGAATGTAGAGTACCATTTAATTTTGCTCTTAATTTGCATTTCCTTGGTAAGGAACCAGCCCCACATCACACTGTGGGTACCCTGAGTTTGGTGGCAATAAAGGAATGAGAAAAAGACAGCTTAAGAGAGATAGTGGGACCAGGGAACCATCACTCATTACTGAAGAAGACAGTGAAGGCCCCAAGCTCTGATCATTCACACTATTTATTGGTTACAATCACTTTGATCTATAGGGTATGGGTGAAGTAATGGTGGGGAGAGGGTGACATGATGATGGAGTGAATCAGTAAGCCGGAGGTGAATCAGTGAGTCAGAACTCGTGTGTCATTCTAAAGTTTGATAACAGTGGCAGTTTGGGAGTTTCATAAAACAAGAACATGTGGTTTTCTTTAGCCTATTATCTATGTGTACCTGGCAAAACACAGGCCTTACAAGGAGCCTACAAGTCTGGCTATGTCATAGTGCTATGAAGGGGTTTTACTTCCTTGAGCTCAATGTTTATGGTGACAGAGCCTAGGTCACCCTTTACCGGAACATAAGGCATGGAGAAGTTGGTCTCCCCAGAGGCCTCTTGCAGTTTGCTGCAGTCTGTTGTTCCCAGTTTATATGTTACTCATAACCAATTTATGTAGGCACTCTGTAAGTCCTTTCTCCTTTGCTGCTTCTTCCAACATCCCTGATACTACTGATGTAGCTAATTAGTGAGTAAAAATAGGTTCAACATTAATCGATATCAGAAAAATGTAGCAATTTTAATTTTCAAAAAAATTCCAATAGATTTTTCTTTCATTGTCGCTGCTTTTTGTACTGTTAATTCTTTTCCCACACTAAGATTTGTTCTTCATTATCCCATTGAGGCAATACTTGGATTGTCTCCATATTTAGGGTATTATAAGTGAAATCGCTAAAAACATAAATACATAGCTATGCATATTCTCACATATTTGTCCATTCACTTATAAGTATTTTATATAACATAATTCTTCATTTACTATGGGTAAATTCCTGAAAAAGAAATTATGCCACACCAAGTACTTCTTTGTAAAGTACGCATTCATATCTCCTTGTATTTTTGTTTATTTACATATATATGTGTGTGTGTGTGTGTGTGTGTGTGTGTGTGTGTGTGTGTTTGTTTGTTTGTAGAGATAGGTTCTTGCTCTGTCACTAAGCTGGATGCACTGTTGGGATCATAGCTGGTTGTAACTTCCAACTCCTGGGCCCATGGAATCCTTCTGCCTCAAACTCCCTAGCAGCTGGAACTACAGGTACATGTCCCCTCACCCAAGTAATTAAAGAAAAATTTTGTAGAGACAGGGTCTCTCTTTGTTGCCCAGGGTGGCCTTGAACTCCTTGATCCTTCTGCCTCAGACTCCCAAAGCACTGAGGTGACAGGCATGAGCCACCACACCTAGCCCATATTTTCTTTTAAATTCATCTTTATAAATTCTTTATATATTATGACTTCAAGTCCTTTTGAGATTCATGTTTTGAGAATATTTTTACTGAGTATGACTTTCATTTTTATTTTCTTAGTGTTTTTAATGAGCAAAGCATTTAATTTTGGCGAAGATAATTTTCTATTTATTATTCTATGTTTGGTACCTTCTCACCCTGTCAATGAAATTTTTTCTATAAGATTAAGAAGATATTTTTCTATGTCATCTCAAAAGGACATGTAAATTTAGATTTTATGTTTATGTCTTTAACCCAGATATTTGTGTATGGTGTAATAGGCTTGTAAAGGTAATTTTCCCCCTATTCATATACAGTGGCTCAAGCAGAATTTGTTGAAAATAATTTTCTATTTTCTATCAGAATATCTTGGCCCATTTGATGAAAGTCAATTTTATATATATGTGAAGTTTACTTCTGAACTCTTTGCTTTGGTCTATATATCTATAAGCCAATACAACATTGATTTACTTACAGTAGGCATGTGGTAAGTTTTTTGATTTTTAGTAAACAAGTTTAAATTTATTTAACAAAATAGGCAACTTTTAGAAAAATTTACAGGCAATTCTAAGAAAAACTTCTATATTGAAACAAAAAGTTGTCTTTATTAGAAAATATAAAAACTGATTAAAATATATAAATATGCAAATTATATTCATGTATTTTGATGCTCAGATCACTAATAGAAAGTTCTTGTCCACTTATTTTACACAGATATAGTAGTTTTAAAAAGAATTTTATCATATTGAAACATTTTAAATTGAGAAACGGCCAAACTGTCATCCAGAGTGCCTATACTGGTTTTATTCCCATGAGCAATGTATGAATAGTCTAGCTTCTCAACATCCTTTCCAGAATTTAGCGTTTTCAATATTTTTTTAAGCCACATAAGTGTGTGATGGTATCTCACCATGGTTTAAATTTGCCTTTCCCGCAAGTTAATGGTGTTGAATATCTTTTAATGTGCTTATTTTCATCAAAATGTCCTTTTCAATGAAATGTCTGCACACATTATTCACTCATTTTCTAATTACATTCTTTGATTTTCTTGTTGTTGAGTTTTTAGAGCTCTTTATACTACAATACTAGTCCTTTGTCAAATATGTAGTTTGCAAATTTTTCTTTCAGTCTGTAGACTGGCTTTTCATCTCCTTCACTGGTCTTTTTAAGAGAGCATTTTTTTTTTTATTTTGATGAGGTCAAATTTATCATTTCTTTTATGAATATTCCATTTGGTTCAAGAGCTTTATCTTGCCTTAGATCTCAAATACATTTTCTATTTATTTGCTGAAATGTTTAGAGATTTACATTTAAATTTATGGTAAATTTTGAGTTAAAATCTGAGATTTAGATATTCTTCCTTTTTTTTTTTGTCTATGGGTTTCCAATTGCTCTGTTTGTTAAAATGGCTCTCCTTGCTCCATTACATTGCTTTGTTCACTTTAAAAACCTATCTGGGGCTATTTGAGTGCGGCTCTCTGCTAGGTCCCACTAACACCTGGAGAAGGGGAAGTGAAGGGAAGTTAATTATTCATTATCTGTCCCTCATACAGTCTCATTAAGTCATTTCTACTATGTGAGGATAGATGTTCAGGTCTACCAAGGGGGAGGAACCAGAACACTGCTTGCTTCTGCTGTTCTGGGAACAATCCGCTCACTGCATGCTCTGTCAACACCACACAAGTGGAGGAATGAGAATGTCACTTCTTGTTTTCATGGAGTGGGGTTGTGGCAGTAGAAAACTTGTGTTCCAGAGAGCCAAATCATTAGTGAACTCCCATTCACAATTGCTACAAAGAGAATAAAATACCTAGAAATGCAACTAACAAGGGACGTGACAGACCTCTTCAAGAGGAACTACAAACCACTGCTCAAGGAAATAAGAGAGGACACAAACAGATGGAAAAACATTTCATGCTCATGGTTGGGAAAAATTAAGATCATGAAAATGCCCAAAGTAATTTATAGATTCAATGCTACCCCCGTCAAGCTATAACATTGACCTTCTTCACAGAACTGGAAAAAAACACTTTAAATTTCATATGGAACCAAAAAAGAGTGGCAATCCTAAGCAAAAAGAACAAAGCTAGAGGCATCATGCTACCTGACTTCAAACTATACTATAAGGCTACAGTAATCAAAACAGCATGGTACTGGTACCAAAACAGATATACAGACCAATGGAACAGAACAGAGGCCTTGGAAATAACACCATGCATCTACAACCATCTGATCTTTGACAAACCTGACAAAAACAAGCAATGTTCAATAAATGGTGTTGGGAGAACTGGCTAGCCATGTGCAGAAAGTTGAAACTGGACCCCTTCCTTATACCTTATGCAAAAATTAACTCCAGATGGATTAAAGACTTAAACATAAGACCTAACACCATAAATATCCTAGAAGAAAACCTAGACAAAACATTCAGGACAGAGGCATAGGCATAGGCAATTCATGACTAAAACACCAAAGCAATGGCAACAAAAGCCAAAATAGACAAATGGGATCTAATTAAACTTAAGAGTTTCTGCACAGCAAAAGAAAGAATCATTAGAGTGAACCGGCAACCAACAGAAAGGGAAAAATTTTTACAATCTACCCATCTGACAAAGGGCTACTATCCAGAATCTACAAAGAACTAAAATAAATTTATAAGAAAAAAACAAAAAACCCATTCAAAAGTGGGCAAAGGATATGAACAGACACTTTTTAAAATAAGACATTTAGGTGCAAACAAACATATGAAAAAATGCTCATCATCCCTGATCATTAGAGAAATGCAAGTCAAAACCACATTGAGATACCATCTCATGCCAGTTAGAATGGTAATCATTAAAAAATCTGAAGAAACAGATGCTGGAGAGGATGTGGATAAATAGGAATGCATTTACACTGTTGATGGAAATGTAAATTAGTTCAACCATTGTGGAAGACAGTGTGGCTATTCCTCAAGGATCTAGAACTAGAACTATCATTTGATCCAGCAATCAAGTTACTGGGTATACACCCAAAGGATTATAAATCATTCTATTTTGAAGACACGTGTACATGTATGCTCATTGAGTCACTGTTTACAATAGCAAAGACTTGGAACCAACCCAAATGCTCATTAATGACACACTGGATAAAGAAAATGTGGCACATATACACCATGGAATACTATGCAGCCACGAAAAAGGATGAGTTCATGTCCTTTGCAGGGATATGGATAAAGCTGGAAACCATCATTCTCAGCAAACTGACACAAGAATGGAAAACCAAACACTGCATGTTCTCGCTCGTAAGTGGGTGCTGAACAATGAGAACACATGGACACATGGAGGAGAATATCACACACTGGGACCTGTTGGAGGGTGGGGGGCTGGGGAGGGATAGCAAGGGGCAGGGGGATTGGGGAAGGATAACATTAGGAGAAACGCCTAATGTAGGTGATGGGTGGTTGGATGCAGCAAATCACCATAGCATGTGTATCCCTAATTAACAATCCTGCAGTATCTGCACATGTACCCCAGAACTTAAAGTATAATTTAAAAAAAGAAGAATTCTTGATGAACTCTTCTGAAGTATAAACAAACAGCAATTAAAAAGTTGAGTTTGTAATTATACTGCTTATTTAGAAATGTACAACAGGGGCAACTGTATAAAACAAAAATATATGGAAAATATACTGTAGTTGTATTTAACAATGCTTTCTTAGGTCATGTAAGAAATATTTGAATGCATGTGATGCTAGTCATGGAACTCTACTGCTGCCTATGTTTTGAGGACATCAGT
Organism: Sapajus apella; assembly: GCF_009761245.1. Classification (NCBI taxonomy): domain Eukaryota; kingdom Metazoa; phylum Chordata; class Mammalia; order Primates; family Cebidae; genus Sapajus; species Sapajus apella. The sequence goes on from NW_022436982.1 coordinate 11,083,095, forward strand.
TGATAAAATTGATGTTGGGTTTCTATATGTTCTTATAATGAAATTGGGTATAGATATATGCCTGTGTTTCCCATGTGTCAAATAGATAACACTTGGGTCTATTTATCTATATGGTCCCTCTAGGTTAATGCATTATAATATTATAAATAAATTATGCTTTGAAAAGAAAAAAAGAAAGTCTGTGTCCTACTTCCCCCACTGAAGCCACAGAATGGGAACAATTTATTCATTTGTGTTTGGGTAGAATTGGATAGGTATTGCCTGAAAGTTTTCTGTTTTGTTAGGCCACCGTTTTTCTGGTGCATTGACTGGGAGGAATAGGTTCTTCTTAGAGTTTTTTTTTTTTCTATCTGAGCCTGTTAGTGGTTGTTTTGGAGTCTCCTGTTGTTTTGGAGTCTCCTCCCATTACATGGGAGGCCCTGTCTGGTATATATGGAAAGCAATAAGAAAACCCGGGGAACTCATTGCCATGTTGATATGGTTTTGATGTATGTCCCCACCCAAATCTCATTTGAAATATAATCCCCACCTTTGGAGGCAGGGTGTGGTTGGGGATGATTAGATCATGGGGGCAGATTATTCATGAATAACTTAACACTATCCCTCTTGGTACTATCCTCCCAATAGTGAGTTCTTGTTACATCTGGTTGTTTAAATGGATGTAGTCCCTCTCACTCTCTTGCTCCAACTCTGACCATTTGATGTGCCTGCTCCCCCTTTGCCTACCCGGCATGTTTGTAAGTTTCTTGAGGCCTCCCCAGAAGCTGAGCAGATGCCAGCCTCATGCTTCTGTACAAGCATGAAGAACTACAAGCCAGTTAAACATCTTTTTATAAATTACTCAGTCTCAGGTACTCCTTTATAGTAATGTGGGAAAAGACTAATACACATGTCATGAATCAAGTCCTGAAATTCCTAGGTGGTCTGTTTTTCTCTTTCCACCTGTAAAAGTCTTATTCTGCTTGTTTGTGCTGTTTGTCATGGCTTTTTAGTTGTAAGAGGGAAAGCATGGAAAGAATCAAGCTATTGCATCTTGATTAGAACCAAGGTCCTCCAAATAATGTTTAAAACATTGTAAAACATTTGTATTATCAACATATGTTGTAGCAGTACATGTATTGCAGTTCCTTATGCAATTAACAGCTTGATGTATAATTATATGTCTTTCTACAGAAAAACAGACACTTGAAAGGAGTACTTTGCTATCGTTTTTATTTGTTAGCTTATGTGCAGAAATTAATAAATACTTTAAAATTTTATCATCTCTATCTTTTTTGATTTTATTTTTATTTATTTATTTTTTTTAAAGACGGGGTTTCACCGTGTTGGTCAGACTGGTCTTGAACTCCTGAACTTAGGTGATCCACCCACCTTGGCCTCCAAAGTGCTTGGATTACAGGCGTGAGCCACCACACCCGGCCCATATCGTCTCTATCTTGAATATATTTAACATATGGTAACTTCTACCTTTTATTTTTAAAACTCCAAGTATTGACTCTATAAAAGTGCATTTATTGCACATGCCTACTTCCATTGTAAATATGATCCCTCTAATACATGCAAATATCCCTTGCAGTCTTAAATTCATAGTAACTGAATGTTTCACAATCTAAGAAAAAAATCACATAACTAAAAGTCATAACTTCCATTCAAATGTATTTTTATATTTTAAATTATCTCATTTCTTTTTGCTTGAAATACTTTGGGAAACCTTATGCATACAAATGGGAGTATTAGATCAAATTATTCCACGTTAGCATTTTAAATATGTAGATGCACTTTAAATTTTATGTTTATATTAATATTCTGAAGTTTTCTAATCTTCTAAATGAACTTTCACTGTGTTATTTTTCTTCCTGTGACACTGAAAATATATACATCTGTTATATAACTGTTTTTTCATTAGCTGTTTTTCTATTTGTAGTACCTTCAAACCAAAACTGGCAATTCCTAAAATAATCTTTAATGTTTGTAGTTTCAATGATACATTTGCAATGATGCTATTATGTAAACAACAATATCTAGATTAGTCAATTATAAATGGTTACAAATCCTCAATAGACCTCTTAGGATTTAAGTAGTCTCCCAGGTCACATTCTGGATCTCAGACTGACTTACCATTCATTCCTTATTTTCTAAATTGCAGTTTACAGAAGTTTAAATATATTTATCTCTTCAATGGAACTAACTTTCTTCTTTCTTTAGGTTGTTGAAAATTAGCTCTTTTCAATGTCAGGTTTTATCGCTAATTACTAATGGAGAATAGGAATAACAAAGAGCAGCAGACATGAGACAATTCTTCCGGACCTTACATACTTGCTTTTGGGGAACATACCGTTCCCCAAAAGCAAGAAATTGTTTCCTGTTTTCTCCATTCTATTATTATGAGCAACATTTATTTCTCCTCTTCCTGTCCTGAACTCTGCACAGCTTCAATTTCACTTTCCTCTAAAACAACCAAAATTTATTGCAGAAATCTACTGGTGCGGCCTTTTGCTTGTTCCCAACTAGAGTTACAGAAGTGTTTTTAGGAATCTCAATATACTTTTTGTTTATTAAGCGGTTCAGTGGAGGGAGGGTAGCCATTTTAAACAAATGGAGCAATTAGAAATTCGCAGGCAAAAATAAGTGAACTTCAATCTAAACTTCAGAACTTAACTGAAAACTGATCATAGACTTACATGTAAAACTATAAAACTTTTAGAAAAAAAAGAAAAACTTCTGGAAAATCTTTGAGAGCTAATTTTTCAGGTACCATAAGATGTATTTCTGTGGTAAAGAAATACACATTTTTTGACTTATGTGCTGATTATTTCAATATTTAGTGTGGTAGTGTTAGTTTACATGAACATATTAAGTTATATATTTATATTATAGTTTATGTTATAGCATAAAGTTATTATCAAAATGCAATAATAGCCATTGGTTTTAAGAAGGGACCATTCACTCTTGAAGACATCATATCCAGGCAGATATTTAACACGAAAGTGAATGAGACATCTTTGGCCCCCTGCTCTCACCCTGCTCAACTATAAATGGCAGGTGCATATAAGAAACCACATGGTGACCTGAAAACTAAGAGGAGTGTCAGCCTTTGAGGAAAGCTGTGTTTCCTATGCATTCCAGGGTATTAAGGACTTTATTATCTTATAGTTAAACTGTACCCCGGGCTACTGAAGCCTAGGAATATACTTAATACAGTAAAATTAGGCAAATAAATGCAAGTCTTGCTGTTTTACATTACATATTAATCCAATCCATCTCTCTATCCATAACTGATAGAAATATTGGTTTTATAAACCACCAAAGATATTTATAACTTTAATAACATATATTGTGTTATATATTGGAAGTAACATGTTCAGTGAAGAAAATTAGGAAAATAGAAAAAAGAACACAGAAACCTTAACGACAAGGTAGTCCCAAAATCCAGATTATTATTTAGGCAACATGCAATGTATATATATCATAAATATACATTTACATATATTATAAAAAGCATCTGTATATAAAACTTTTACTCCTTGATATTGATATTGCAAACATATTCCTTGTTTATGATTTGCCTTTAACTTGCATAGTGTTTTTAATGCAATTTTAAAATTAAATATTTTTATATATAACCATTTGTATCAGAGCTTTAATTATTATTATTATGTAATTAAATCATTCTGTTAGGTGATTATTTAATAGTAAATTATATTTATTTTTAATTGATACATAATATTTTACATATTTATGAGGTATACAATGTGTAATGATCAAATGCCAAAAAGGCAATTGGCAGATCCATTACTTCAAACATTTACCATGTCTTTGTGTTAAGAACATTCAAAATCGGCCGGGCGCGGTGGCTCAAGCCTGTAATCCCAGCACTTTGGGAGGCCGAGGCGGGTGGATCACGAGGTCAAGAGATCGAGACCATCCTGGTCAACATGGTGAAACCCCGTCTCTACTAAAAATACAAAACATTAGCTGGGCATGGTGGTGCGTGCCTGTAATCCCAGCTACTCAGGAGGCTGAGGCAGGAGAATTGCCTGAACCCAGGAGGCGGAGGTTGCGGTGAGCCGAGATCGCGCCATTGCACTCTAGCCTGGGTAACAAGAGCGAAACTCCGTCTCAAAAAAAAAAAAAAAA
>NW_022436982.1:11087331-11139562 GCF_009761245.1 Sapajus apella
GTTTTAGAGAGAGAACATAAAGTACTTGTCTTTCTGTGCCTGACTTACTTCAGTTAACCTAATGTCCCTCTAAGGTCATAAATGTTAGGCTAGACTAGAATGTTTATACCAAAAGCACAGAATATGTCAGGGCCAATATCAGTAATGAATCTATTTGAATGGTCCGACAGGTGAATAGTGGTATGGGCAATAAATGAGAAAACTGGATAAAACTGTTAATTATTAGAGATTACTTAATGATATGAGGAAAGTTCAAAAAGAAACATTCTAAAGGGCTTTGATGTGACACATAAGGTAATTCTCATATGCAAATCCATTTATTATATAACTAATTTGCACTTTTCCCCATTGTTCTCAGACTAAAGTATAAACAACTTGGAATGTCCATGAAGTTCATAGATGATGTAGCCATTGCTTACTCCTTTTAATCCTAACATTTCCTTATCCAAGTACAGGGTATACTTCCATTCAGACTGAACTATTTTCATACTCTTGAAAGTAAAATTCTTCAATCTTCAAGGATTTATGTACTTTTATTCCCTCTGCCTATATAAATTACTTCATTCCATCTGATCATTACATCTGATCTTGTGTGTTCACAATTTTGTCCTCAGAAAATATGATTTTATGGCTTACCAAATTTGGGTTAAAGACCATTTTCTATATTCTCATAATATCTGTATTTTTCCATCTAAATACTCACCAAAATTCATTCTCTCTTATCTGGTTACTCTCCATGATTACTATATGCTATATGATCAGGGGCCATAATATTTTCATCATCTTTTGGCAAAATTATGAACAGTGCAATATAGTAGTTTTAAAATAGTTTACACATTCTTGAATAAATGAGCTTCTTAAAGCTGTTCTTCAAACCACTCTTTAATTTTCTATAATATTGATTTTGCAAGTTAGGGTTGAGAATATATTTATAAATTATTAGAGTATCTTTATTTTATTACATCCTTCCTTTATATTATGATGCCCATTAAGGTATTGTTGGCCTCTCAGCAAAGCTCTCTTTTAATCTTAATACTTCTGAAATTTTTGGGTCTGTGTCTCTGCTCCAATCACATGCCATACTGTAATCCCCTAAGTTGGTGGTGGAGCATGGTGTGAGGTGATTGGATCTTGGAGTTGGATTTCCCCTTTGGTACTGCCATTGTGATACTGAGTGAGTTCTTGTGAGACCTGGTTGTTTAAAAGTGTGTAGCATCTCCCACCTCTTGCTTATCCTCCTGCTTGTCCATATGAAGTGCTGGCTCCCTGTTCACCTCTGCCATAACTGTAAGTTTCCTGAGGCCTCCCAAGAGGCAGAGGCTGCTAGGTTTCCTTTCTGTACAGCCTGCAGGACCATGAGCCACGGTTTCAGCCAACTTTTCTTTATAAATTATCCAGCCTCAGCTATTTCTTTAGATCAGTGTGAGAACGGACTAATACAACTTCCTACTTATATCCTCTTTTATCTCATACTTCATAGTGCCAATATATCTTTGAATTTTTTTCAGAGTAAAAGGCATGATTTGTGGTCCTCAATAGAAAGAAGCAACCTGAAGTTTTTTCGTATATGAAAAAATCATTATAATTAATGTCAAATAAACAAATGGCAAACTCAGGAAAACATTATCAGACTGCCAAATATAAAATTATTTTTATGTATAGAAAAAAATACATTTATTAATTAAGGTTTATTTGGCAACAGGAGCCACAAAAATATCAATGCATACATAATTTGAACTATAATTCCAACAGAAATTTGGACACAAAATCTAAAACCCTAATTCAAAACATATTACAGAAAGCCAGATATGATGTTATATTACTGGAATGAGGTATTAGTTCAGTAATATCTAATGCGAAATAGCTACTGAGCCCTGTGAAATGCAGTTATGTTTGTTATATTATTTGAACCTCCCATGCAGCTTGTCATTTCCACCTCCATGTTTTATTAGGGCTCTTTGCCTTGCTATTGCTTTAAAGTCTTCATCATTTCTCTTTTGAGGAAATATGTAAACCATCCCCTCCCCTCTTCCTGTCTCAGCTATCTTTCTAAAATATAGATATAATCCTGCTTTTATGTATTATTCACCATTGTTTAACAAATAAAGACTAAATTCTTTTGCATGAAATGCAAGGCCCCACAGTTTAAATTTCATTTTCTACCATCAAGTCTATTGAGGTACACAGCTTTCTGAAGAAAGAGGTCTTTGTTCTTTTGTCTCAATGACTTTGCATGCTTTTCCTCTGCTTAGAGTTTCTTTATATCATCTGTAGATTGTATGGTTCTACTCATTCGTTATTACTGTGTTAAAAAGTAATCACCCTGCTTTCTCTCTCCCTCTCTCTCTATAGTTTTGCACACATTGGTGTCATCACTGCATCATAACACTATCATATCACTACCATAGCAGCCTCCCTACACTGCTCACAGGTCAAATGTTTACTGAATAAATAAATCATTTGGTAGAAAATTATTTATTATAACCACTTTGTCATTTTACAGCTTATTAACATATAAATGAAGTATATTAAACGGTACATATTGAAAGTATATAATTTGCTAAGTTTTGATATATGTGTAAATCCTTGAAGCTCTTATCATAATCAAGAAAATGAACAGTTTTACCCCAAATGTCTTCACATGCCCTTTTCTAAATCCTCCCCCATTCAATCTTCTCAACATGTTCAGACTACTGTGCCTTTCTTAAAACAATTTATTGTATAAAAAATTTCAGGGCTGGACATTGTAGTTCTCAACTGTCATTCAAAAACTTTGAGAGGCTGAGGTGGGAAGATTGCTTTAGCTGAGAAGTTTGAGGCCAGCCTGGGAAACATGGTAAATCCTATCTTTAACAAAAAGCATTAGCCAGGCATGGTGGTACACACCTGCAGTGCCAGCTACTAGGAAGGCTGAGGTGGGAGGATCTCTTGAGCTCAGGAGGTCAAGGCTACAGTGCCACTGCACTCCAGCCTGGGTGACACAGTGAGAGTCTGTGTCAAAAAATATATATTAAAAAGTTATGTGTTACTACAAACACAACATGTAAAATTTAAACACATAAATTCAGTATATAGCTGCTATGGTCTGAATTTTTGTGCCCCTCAAAATTCTTATGCTGAAATTCAAATCCCTAAGGTGATAGAATTAGGATTGGAGGACTTTGAAAGATTATTAGGTCAAAGAAATGACTCTGAATGGAATTAGTACCCTTGTAAAAGTGGCACAAGAATGCTACTTTGTCCCTTTGGCTGTGTGAGAACATAGCCAAAATATGGTTGTGTAAGAACCAAAACACAGGCCCTCATCAGACACTGAATCTGCTACCACCTTGATCATGGACTTCCAACCTCCAGAAATGTGAAAAATAAATTTCTGTTGTTTATAAGCCACCTAGTGTGTTTTGTTATAACAGCCTGAATATAGTAAGACAGAAGATTTGTACTGGGAGTGGAGGTACTGCTGTAACAAATACCTAAAAAACTGGAAATGGCTTTGGGACTGAGTAATGGTCAGAGGGCTTAAAGAGATTTGAATTGAATGCTAGAAAAATCGTATATTGCTGTGAATAGATTGTTAAGGCAATACTGATAAGGATTCATAAAGAGAGGAGAGATCCCTAATCTTCTTAGCGAATATTGAAATGGTCATGAACAGAATGTTAGTAGAAATATGATTAATAAAGGTAATTCTTATGCAGTCTCAGGGAAAGATAACAAACATGTTATTGAAAACTAGAAGAAAGGTGATCTTTATGATAAAGTGGTAAATAGCTTGGGTGAATTGTCCCAGTGTTTTGTGGAAGGTAGTTGTGGGCAATGAAATTGGATATTTAGCTGAATCTATTTCTAAGCCAAGCGTTGAAAGTGTGTCTTGGTTCCTTTTGACTGCTTATAGTAAATTAGATAACAAAGAAATGACTTAAAGGCAGAATTGTTAATAAAAAGAAAAGCAGAACTTAAAAATTTAAACAATGCTGAGTCATCCATATTACAATAAAAGAAAAAAAAATCTGTATGGGACAGAATATAAATCTCTTTATCAAATTTGTGGCCAAATTAATACTATCCCGTAGTTTTTTGATCCTCACCCTCCTCCCATCCTCCACTTTCAAGGAGGGCTTGGTGTCTGTTGTTCTCTTCCTCATGTCCGTATGCAGTAAATGTTTAGCTCTCACTTATAAGTGAGAACATGTGGTACTTGATTTTCTGTACCTGTATGAATTCACTTAGGATAATGGCCTCCAGCTCCATCCATGTTGCTGAAAAGGACACGATGTTGTTCTTTTTTATGGTTGCATAGTATTCCATGGTGAATATGTACCACATTTTCTCTATTCAGTCTACCTTTGCTGGACATTTAGGTTGATTCCATGTCTTTGCTATTGTGAATAGTGCCATGATGAACACACACACATACATGTGTCTTTCTAGTAGGATGGTTTGTATTCCTTTTGAGTATATACCTAACAATGGAATTGCTGTATTGAATGGCACTTCTAAGTTCTTTGAGAAAACACCGCATTGATTTTCACAATGGCTGAACTAATTTACATTTTCACCAACAGTGTAGAAGTGTTGCCCTTTCTATGCCACCTCACCAGCATTTGTTATTTGTTGACAGTTTATTAATAGCCATTGTGACTGGCGTGTGGTGGTATCTCATTGTGGTTTTGATTTGCATTTCTCTAATGATCAGTGGTACAGAGGTTTTTTTTTGTATGCTTGTTGACTGCAGGTATCTATTCTTTTGAAAAATGTTCATGTTCTTTGCTCAATATTTAATCAGGTTGTTCCTGTTTGCTTGTTAATTTAAGTTTCTTACAGATTCTGGATATTAGACCTTCACTGGATACATAATTTGTAAATATTTTCCCCAATTCTGTAGGGTGTCTGTTTACACTGTGGATAATTTCTTTTGCTGTGCAGAAGCTCTTTAGTTTAATTAGGTCCTACTTGTCAATTTCTGTTTAGTTGCAATTACGTTTGGTGTCTCCATCCTAAAATCTTTGCCAGGGACTATGTCTAAAACAGTATTTCCTAGGTTATCTTTCAGGGTTTATAAACTTTTCAGTTTTACATTTAAGTCTTCAATTCACCTTGAGTTGATTTTTGTATATGGTGTAAGGGAAGCTTCCAGTTTCAATCTTCATATGGCTAACCGGTTATTCCAGCACCACTTATTGAATAGGGGTCCTTTCCCCATTGCTTGCTTTTCTCAGCTTTGTCAAAGATCTGGTTGTTGTAGGTGTGAGGCATTATTTCCGGGCTCTCTATTCTGTTCCATTGGTTTATGTGTCCATTTTTGTGTCAGAACTATGTTGTTTGGGATATTGAAGCCTTATAGTATAGTTTGAAGCTAGGTAATGTAAAACCTCCAGCTGTGTGTGTGTGTGTGTGTGTGTGTGTGTTTTATTTTATTTTATTTTTTTGCTTAGGACTGCTTTGGTTATTCAGGTGCCTTTTTGGTTCCATATGAATTTTAAAATAGTTTTTTCTAATTCTATGAAAATGCCATTGATGGTTTGATAGAAATATTAAATCTGTAAATTGCTTTGGGCAATATGGCCATTTTAACAATAGTAATTCATCCTATTTATAGGCATGGAATGTTTTTCAATTTATTTATGTCATCTCTGATTTCTTTGAGCAGTGTTTTTTAACTCTCATTATAGAGATATTTTGCTTCCCTGTTTAGCTGTATTGCTAAATATTTTATTCTTTTTCTGTGGCTATTGTGAACGGGATTGAATTCTTCATTTGACTGTCAGCTTGGATACTGTTAATGTATAAAAATGCTACTGATTTTTGTGCATTGATTTTGTATTCTGGAACTTTGTTGAAATTGTTTATTAAATCAAGGGGCTTTTGTGCAGAGACTATAGGGTTTTCTAGGTATAGAATCATATAACCTGGAAAAAGAAATAGATTGGCTTTCTTACTTCTTATTTGTATGTGTTTTACTTCTTTTTTCAGCCAGAACTTTTAATATTATGTTAAATAGGAGTGAAGAGAAAGGACATCCTGGTCTTGTTCAGGTTTTCAAGAGGAATGCTTCCAGCTTTTTCCCATTCAGCATGAGGTTGTCTATGGGTTTGTCATAGATGGCTGTTCTTATTTTGAACAATGTCCCTTCAATGCCTAATTTGTTGAAGTTTTTTTTTTTTAATATGAAAGGATGTTGAATCTTCTCAAAAGCCTTTTCTGAATCTATTGAGATGACCATGTGGCTTTTGTTTTTAATTCTGTTTATGTGGTGATCACATTTATTGATTTGTGTGTGTTGAACCAACCTTGCATCCCAGGGATAAAGTCTATTTGTTCGTGGTGGATTAGCTTCTTGCTGTGCTGCTGGATTCAGTTTGCTGGTATTTTGTTGAGGATTTTTGCATTTTTGTTCAGCAAGGATATTAGCTTGAAGTTTCTTTCTTTATTGTATCTCTGCCAGGTTTTTGTATTAGGATGATGCTGGCCTCATAGAATGAGTAAAGGAAGATCCCCTCCTCTTCAGTTTTTGTAATAGCTTCAGTAGGAATAGTACTAACTCTCCTTTTTTAAAAAAAAATAGATAACCTACAGGTTTTTTTTTTTCTACTGTACTTTAGGTTCTGGGGTACAATGCAGATCATGCAGGATTGTTGCATAGGTACACACATGGCAATGTGATTTGATGCTTCCATCCCCCCATCATCCACATCTGGCATTTCTCCCCATGTTATCCATCCTGGACCTCTCCACCCCCCTGCTGTCCCTCCCTTGGCCCTCCCCAACAGACCCCAGTGTGTGATGCTCCCCTCCCTGTGGCCATGTGTTCTCACTGTTCAACACCCACCTATGAGTGAGAACATGCGGTGTTTGATTTTCTGTTCTTGTGTCAGTTTGCTGAGAATGATGGTTTCCAGATTCATCCATGTCCCTACAAAGGACACAAACTCATCATTTTTTATGGCTGCATAGTAGTCCATGTTGTATATGTGCCACATTTTCCTTGTCCACTCTATCATCAATGGGTATTTGGGTTGGTTCCAGGTCTTTGGTATTGTAAACAGTGCCACTATGAACATAGGTGTGCATGTGTCTTTATAATAGAAAGATTTATAATCCTTTGTGTATTCCCAGTAATGGGATTGCTGAGTCAAATGGGATTTCTATTTCTAGGTCCTTGAGGAAGTGCCACACTGTCTTCCACAGTGGTTGAACTAGTTTACAGTCCCACCAACAGTGTAAAAGTATTCCTATTTCTTCACATCCTCTCCAGCATGTGTTGTCTCCAGATTTTTTGATGATCGCCATTCTAACTGTTGTGAGGTGGTATCTCAATGTGGCTTTGACTTGCATTTCTCTAATAATCAGTGATGATGAGCATTTTTTCATATGTTTGTTGACCTCATATATGTATTCTTTTGAAAAGTGTCTGTTCATATCCTTTGCGAAGTTTTGGATGGGTTTGTTTTTTTCTTGTAAATCTGTTTTAGCTCTTTGTAGATTCTGGATATTAGTCCTTTGTCAGACAGGTAGATTGCAAAAATTTTTTCCCATTCGGTTGTTTGATGGTTTACTCTAATGATTGTTTCTTTTGCTGTACAGAAGTTATGGAGTTTAACTAGATTCCATTTGTCTATTTTGGCTTTTATCACCAGTGCTTTTGGTGTTTTAGTCATGAAGTCCTTGCCTACACCTATGTCCTGAATGGTTTTGCCTAGGTTTCCTTCTAGTGTTTTTATGGCGTTAGGTCTTATGTTTAAGTCTTTAATCCATCTGGAGTTAATTATAGTGTAAGGTGTCAGGAAGGGGTCCAGTTTCTGCTTTCTGCACATGGCTAGCCAGTTTTCCCAACACCATTTATTAAACAGGGAATCCTTTCCCCATTGCTTGTTTTTGTCAGGTTTGCCAAAGATCAGATGGTTGTAGATGTGTGGCGTTGCCTCCAGGGCCTCTATTCTGTTCCATTGGTCTACGTCTCTGCTTTGGTACTGGTATCATGCTGTTTTGATTACTATAGCCTTGTAGTATAGTTGAAATCAGGTAGCATGATGCCTCCAGCTTTGTTCTTTTGGCTTAAATTGTCTTGGCTATGCAGGTTCTCTTGTGGTTCCAAATGAAGTTTAAGGTGGGTTTTTCCAGTTCTGAGTAGAAAGTCATTGATAGTGTGATGGGGATAGTGTTGAAAGTGTAAATTACTTTGGGCAGTATGGCCATTTTCATGATACTGATTCTTCCTAATCATCAGCATGGAATGTTTCTCCATCTGTCTGTGTCCTCTCTTATTTCCTTGAGCCGTGGTTTGTACTTCGCCTTGAAGAGGTCCTTTACATCCTTTGTTAATTGTATTCCTAGGTATTTTATTCTCTTTGTAGCAATTGTGAATGGGAGTTTGCTCATGATTTGGCTCTCTGTTAGTCTGTTACCAGTGTATAGAAATGCTTGTGATTTTTGCACACTGATTTTGTATCCTGAGACTTTGCTGAAGTTGCTTATCAGTTTAAGGAGATTTTGGGCTGAGATGATAGGGTCTTCTATATATACAATCATGTCATCTGCAAATAGAGACAATTTGACTTCCTCTTTTCCTAATTGAATACTCTTTATTTTTTCTTCTTGCCTAATTGCTCTAGCTAGAACTTCCAATACTATAGTGAAAAGGAGTGGTGAGAAAGGGCATCCTTGTCTAGTGCTAGATTTCAAAGGGAATGCTTCCAGTTTTTGCCCAGTTAGTATGATATTGGCTGTAGGTTTGTCATAAATAGCTTTTATTATTTTGAGATATGTTCCTTTGATACCTGGTTTATTTAGAGTTTTTAGCATAAAGAGCTGTTGAATTTTGTCAAAGGCCTTCTCTGCATCAATTGAGATAATCATGTGGTTTTTGTCTTTGGTTCTGTTTATGTGGTGGGTTACATTTATAGACTTCCCTAGGTTGGACCAGGCTCCCATCCCTCTAATGAAGCCTACTTAATTGTGATGGATAAGCTTTTTGATGTGCTGTTGCAATCGGTTTACCAGTATTTTCTTGAAGATTTTGGCATTTATATTCACCATGCATATTGGCCTGAAGTTTTCTTTTTTTGTTGAGTCTCTGCTGGATTTTGGTACCAGGATTGGTCTCATAAAATTATTTGGGGAGGATTCCTTCTTTTTGGATTGTTTGGAATAGATTCAGAAGGAATGGTACCAGCTCCTCTTTTTATGTCTGGTAAAATTCAGCTGTGAACCCATCTGGACCTGGACATTTTTTGGTTGGTAGGCTATTAATTGCTGTCTCAACTTCAGCCCTTGTTATTCGTCCATTCAATGTTTCAACTTCTTCCTGGTTTAGGCTTGGGAGGGAATAAGTGTCCAGGAATTTGTTCATTTCTTCCAGGTTTACTAGTTTATGTGCATAGAGTTGTTTGTAGTAATCTCTGATGGTAGTTTGTATTTCTGTGGAATCAGTGATGATATCCCCTTTATTATTTTTTATTGCATCTATTTGATTCTTCTCCCTTTTAGGTTTTATTAATCTGGCTAGCGGTCTATTTTGTTGATCTTTTCAAAAAACCAGCTCCTGGATTTATTGATTTTTTTGAATGGTTTTTTGTGTCTCTATCTCCTTCAGTTTTGCTCTGATCTTAGTTATTTCTTGTCTTCTGCCAGCTTTTGAGTTTTTTTTGATCTTGCACCTCTAGCTCTTTCAATTTTGATGACAGGGTGTTGATTTTAGATCTTTCCTTACTTCTCATGTGGGCATTGTTTGCTAAAATTCCCTCTAGACACTGCTTTAAATGCGTCCCAGAGATTCTGGTTTGTTGTGCCTTCATTCTTGTTGGTTTCAAAGAACATCTTTATTTATGCATTCATTTCATTTTTTATCCAGTTAACATTCAGGAGCCACTTGTTCAGTTTCCATGAAGCTGTGTGGTTCTGAGTTAGTTTCTTAATTGAGTTCTAATTTGATTGCCCTGTGGTCTGAGAGACTGTTATGATTACTGTTCTTTTGCATTTCCTGAGGAGTGATTTGCTTCCAATTATGTGGTTAATTTTAGAGTAGGTGTGATGTGGTGCTGAGAAGAATGTATATTCTGTGGATTTGGGGTGGAGATTTCTGTAGATGTCCATTAGGTTTGCTAGGTCCAGATCTGAGTTCAAGTCCTGGATATCCTCGTTAATTTTCTGTCTTCTTGATCTGTCTAATATTAACAGTGGAATGTTAAAGTCTCCCACTATTATTGTGTGGCAGTCTAAGTATCTTTGTATGTTGTTAAGAATTTGCTTCATATACCTGGGTGCTTCTGTATTGGATACATATATATTTAGGATCATTAGATCTTCTTGATGTCTTCATCCTTTTACCACTATGTAATACGCTTCTCTGTGTCTTTTGATCTTTGTTGATTTAAAGTCCATTTTATCAGAGACTAGGATTGCAACTCCTGCATTTTTTTTTACTCTCCATTTGCTTGATAAATCTGCCTCCATCCCTTTATTTTTAGCCTATGCGTGTCCTTGCACATGAGATGGGTTTCCTGAATACAGCACATTGATTGATCTTGAACTTTTATCCAATTTGCCAGTCTGTGTCTTTTGATTGGGGCATTTGGCCCATTTACAATTAAGGTTAATATTGTTATGTGTGAATTTGATCCTGCCATTTTGTTGTTAGCTGGATGTTTTGTCCGTTAGGTAATGCATTTTTTTCATAGTGTCGATGGTCTTTACCATTTGTTATGTTTTTGGGGTGGCTGGTACTGGTTGTTCCTTTCCTTATTTAGTGCTTCTTTCAGGAGATCTTGCAAGGCAAGACTGGTGGTGACAAAACCCTCTCAGCAATTTCTTGTCCATGAAGGATTTTCTTTCTCCTTTGCTTATGAAGCTAAGTTTGGCCAGCTATGAAATTCTAGGTTGAAAGTTCTTTTCTTTAAGGAAGTTGAATATTGGCCCCCACTCTCTTCTGGCTTGTACAGTTTCTGTGGAGATATCTGCTGTGAGTTCAATGGGCTTCTCTTTGTGGGTAACCTGGGTTTTCTGTCTGGCTGCCCTTAGCACTTTTTCCATCACTTCAATCCTGGAGAATCTGACAATTACGTGCCTTGGGGTTGCTCTTCTTGAGGAATATCTTTGTAGTGTTCTCTGTATTTCCTGGACTTGAATGGTGGCCTGCCTTGCTATCTTGGGGAAGTTCTCCTGGATAATATCCTGAAGAGTGTTTCCCAGCTTGGATTCATTCTCTCCATCACATTCAGATACACCTATCAAATGTAGATTAGATCTTTTCACATAATCCCATATTTCTTGGAGGCTTTGTTCATTTCACTCTTTTCTCTCTATTCTTGCCTTCTTGTTTTATTTCATTGATTTGATCTTCGATCTCTGATATCCTTTCTTCTGCTTGGTTGATTTAGCTATTGAAACTTGTGTATGCTTCATGAAGTTCTCGTGCTGTGTTTTTCAGCTCCATCAAGTCATTTATATTCTTCTCTAAGCTGTTTATTCTAGTTGGCATCTCATGTAACCTTTTTTCTAGGTTCTTAGTTTCTTTGCATTGGGTTAGCACATGTTCTTTTAGCTCTGAGAAGTTTGTTATTACCCACTTTTTGAAGCCCGTTTCTGTCAATTCATCAGATTCATTCTCCATCCATCTTTGATCCCTAGCTGGTGAGGAGTTGTGATCCTTTGTAAGATAGGTATTCTGGTTTTTGGTGTTTTCATACTTTTTGCACTGGTTTCTTCCCATCTTAGTGGCTTTATCTACCTGTGGTCTTTGTTGTTGGTGGCTTTTGGATGGGGTCTCTGAATGGACGTCCTTTTTGTTGATGATGAAGTTATTTCTTTCTCTTTCTTAGTTTTCCTTCTAACAGTCAGGCCTTTGTGCTGCAGGATTGCTGGAGGCCCACTCCAGACCCTGCTTACCTGGGGATCACCCACGGGGGCTGCAGAACAGTAAGGGTTCCTGTCAGTTTCTTTTCCTGTTATATTCGTCCCAGAAGGGTACCTGCCAGATGTTGGCCTGGGCTCTTCTTTATGAGATGTCTCTTTGGGTATACGTGGGTCAGAGAGCTTCTTAAGGAGACAGTCTGTCTCTTATAGGAGCTCAAGTGCTCTGCTGGGAGCTCCACTGTTCCTTGCAGAGCTGCTGGGGGTACTTTTAATCTGCTGCAGCAGAACTCATAACTGCCTCTTTTCCCAGTTGCTCTGTCCTATGAAGGTCAGCTTTATTATAAGTTCTGGTCATGCTGCTGCCTTTTTTCATAGATGCCCTTCCCCACACGGAGTAGTGTAGTCACAGTCTGACAACAGAGGTGTTGCTGAGCTGCTGCAGGCTCTGCCCAGCTGCTGTGTGAACTGCCTCAGTAGTGGTGGACTGCCTTGGTAATGGGGGTCACCCTTCCCCCCACTGAGCTGGACCGCCCTAGGTCCAGCTGCACTTGCTGTGAAACTCTCAATCCAGAGCGTTTTAGATTGCTTGATTTGTGGGGGTGGTACCCATCAAGCCAGATCACCTGGCTCCCTGTCTCTACCCCCTCTCTTTCATTTGATTGGGCGGCTGTGTCTCCCAGGTGTTCCAGGCACCAGTTGAAACGTTTGCCCAGATTTGTGAGTTTCTGTGCCCCAAGCTGGCACTGGCTGAAACTGCTGTGCTGAAAACACTGGGCTTTTTGGACCAGGAATCTCCTGGTCTGTGGACAGTGAAAATTTGTTTGGAAATTTGGTGGGCACTCACCCTCTGTGTTGTTCTTGCTGAGAACTGCACTCCAGGGCTGTTCCTATTCAGCCCTCTTGGATCTACTAGCTCTTCTTTATACAGCTGGTAAAATTCAGCTGTGAATCCATCTGGTGTTGGGATTTTTCTGGTTGGTAGGCTTTTTGTTACTGATAAAGGAGATTGTTTTAAATATTTAAAATTGATATGAAATATTTTTAGTTTGTATGTTTTATCTGCTGAACTAACACTTGTTACTTATTTTTTAAAATTAAACATTTTTTTCTCAAGACCTTGTGTCAAAGGTACTAACAAGGACATAGTACTGAATGCTTCCCATCCTTAAGGCAATCCTTCTCTGCAGTACTATGTAATGAAAATATACTAGCAAAGGCAAAGTTCTTTAGAAGAGCTAAGACCTTTAGAACTGAGATAATTCATTCAAAGTAAATACCTGAAATGCAAACCTGAAGAATATGTCTTAGACCAAATTTAAGTAAAAACATTTAAAATTTTAAACTATTTGGATAAGCTTTTCACACTCAAGTTTTTTATTGTATTTGTTTGTTTGGTTTCCACCTGCAAGCAGAATTCTATGTCAATGAAAAAAGTAAAGCCTCTCAAGCTAAGTATAATGTTTGTAAATATCTTCAAAAATGCCAAGAGCCCTAAATTGACATACTTACTTGTTTAGGTTGAAATAGTGCATACAAAGGAAATTCATATACTTCATTTATTCTTAGGGTGAGCTATTGAACTAGAACAGAATTTAAAACACTTGGAGATATGCCCATCCATACAAAAGGCAGAAATATTGGCATATAGAAGATAAAAATTTGCAAGATGGCACAATGCCCAGAGAAAAATAGAAAATCTGGGCTCATTCCCAATTCCATTGCTGACTTTCTGCATAACCTTGAAGTTTATCATTTAACTCTTTCAGAACCTTTTCCCCAACTATATAATGTGATCCTTAAGAAACCAATGTATTTTATTTACATGTATCTGAATATATGTTGAATATCTTTCTGAGGATACACAAGATTCTGGCTATGTTGTCTGCTTCTGAGGACAGCTCCCTGGTCAGTGAAAAACAAAGATGTAAGGACGACATAATTTTTAGTGTACACTCATTTACTTCTTTGACATTTTGTTCCCTATGTATGAGTTATTGAAAGAGAAAAAGAGAGAAAGAGTGAAAGAAGGAAGAGAAGTGGGAGAGAGGGAGAGAGAAAGAAAAAAGGAAGAAAAAACAAAGGAAAGAAGAAAGGAAACAAGAAAAGTTATTTTGGATTTATTTACCTTAACAGCTAAGCATAGGACTTTGGATAACTGACATTTATTTTATTCAAAAATTTTGGAAAAAATAAGATGTTTACATTATTATGGCTTTTTCTTTCTTTCTTTCCTTTGTTTTTTTTTTTTTTTTTTGAGGTGGAGTCTTGCTCTGTCGCCAGGCTGGAGTGCAGTGGTGCAATCTCGGCTCACTGCAACCTCCGCCTCCTGGGTTCAAGAGATTCTTCTGCCTCAGCCTCCCGAGTAGCTGTGACCACAGGCACGTGCCACCATGCCCATCTATTTTTTGTCTTTTTAGTAGAGACAGGGTTTCACCATGTTGGTCAGGATGGTCTTGATCTCTTGACCTCGTGATTGCCTGCCTTGGCCTCCCAAAGTGCTGGGATTACAGGCGTGAGCCACCGGACCTGGCCATGGCTTTTTCTTAATATCATTTGGTGTTATTTTCTTCATCTTACATCTTAAATACTGCTTTGCTTATTTCAGTGTATTTATTTTCACCTCTTATCATCCACACCCAAGAAACTGGGTAAGCAGGTGCATAGCAGTCTATGAAATAATCACCACGAAATGAAAAACAATGTTGCTTTATATGCTTGTATTATCTATTAACAAAGAAGCATCTGTTATTTGTTAATACAATATATAGGGATTCCTTGGAATTTCACAAGCTTGAGCAGGAAATTAGATATGTATCACTTCTTAATCTTTCAACTTCTTGATCATGTCATTCTACTTTTGAGTATAAGCTAACTCAGGTCAATGATTTTAAGGGTAGAAAGGAAGAAGAGAAGGACACAGGGACATTTAAAAACAACAATTGACTAAATACAGTAAATGAAAATAAGGTGAATTCTGCAAGTGTTTTATGTTTAGGTGATGGGGGAAAGTGTGATACTTCTAGCAATGAAATAATGGGAGATATTTTATTAAGGTTACGGATTCAGCCTGCAACCTCTAAATTTACCTAGGTATGAGAGATGTGTGGTTACTTGGAAGGAAAGATTGCAAGAAAAGAAGTCTTTGGGGCCAAGAATTTTAATGTGTATGAGCCACTACACTTCAAAGATGGACACCAAATTTGAAATGTTGCTGCACTGAGGTTCACATGAGGCTGTGAGATATAAGCTCAGGCATCCTAAGCTTTTGAAGAGGAAGCAACAGGGGGCAAATCAAGAAACACATCAAAGTGTCTTTCCTGAATTGCCAAGGAAAGGTGAAACTGCAAGTGGCTCTGTTAATAGTGTTCTGTGTGCTGAGGCCACAAACAGTGGATTGCTTGGAACACAAAAGGGCTCTTCTCATTAACTTTCTGCTTCTCCTATGAAACCTCCCAGTGTGCGACAAAGTTCTATCAATGAACTTGCATCCTTCTTCCTTAAGTGAGAACTACTGACTGTGCAGGGACTGCAATTTTATATATTATCACCTTACTAGGAGGCAACATATTATCAATAATTTTCATGAACTTCCTTAAGATATTTTCAAATTGCTTTAGGCAATCCTTGCATCCCATACACTAAGAAAAACTCCAACTCTCTCCCAAATACAATACACGATTATTGTAAATAGATCGTGCATTATCGTTATTTCTAGGTTCTTTGTGCAATGCTCTTCTAAAAGTGCATTTACGTGTGGTATCCAGGGTTGTGGCCATTTTAGAAAATTGAGCTATTTAGCATTCAATAAAGCTACAAGTGGGATGGCCACTTTCCTGAATACCTACTATGTTCTTCATACTGTAATACACATTGTTGACACATTAGTGAATAAATATGGATTTCTTCCTTCAACAACTGTATTGTAGTCATTACGTACGGAACAAAAATTAGTTGCATTTACTTTCTATCACAAAGGCTCAAGTACCAGCTCCCTAACCTCTGTATCTGTAGTTTATTTCTCCACGCATCTACCCCATCAACTCCTCACATCAGACTTCTTAAACATTTGTGATCATGTTGTATCTTTAGCAGCACAAGGAAAATCAGTGAGCCCTCATTGGCTCTTTTAAAAATGCAAATGCTTTATCCCCCCCTATGCTTTAAAAGCAACAGAATAGGCCAGACGCAGTGGCTCACACCTGTAATCCCACCACTTTGGCAGGCCGAGGTGGGTGGATCACGAGTCAGGAGTCGGGGACCAGCCTGGCCAATATGGTGGAATCCTGTCTCTACTCAAAATACAAAAATTAGCCAGGTGTAGTGGTATGTGCCTACAGTCCCAGCTACTCAGCAAGCTGAGGCAGAAGAATTGCTTGAACCCAGGAGGTGGAGGCTGCAGTTAACTGAGCTTGTGCCACTGCACTCCAGCCTGGGTGACAGAGTGAAACTCAGCCTAAAAAATTAAAAAAAAAAATAAGCAACAGAATATTTTGTTTCCTCTTTACCCTGGTTAATGCTATGCCTCCTTCTGGAATAACCTTCCTTATGTTTGCCCACATGACACAACCCTTAATCGTCTATCAAGGCCCGATTTCATTTTCCTTTTTATAGCTTCTCAAATATTTTCTCATCCGCCACCTGAGAGTACTTACTCCATCACTTGTATTCCTGTTTTACTTTTAAAACTAAAGCCAAATCAATGTTCTAAAGATATTTATTTTCCTGCCAGTTTTAGCCATTGCCCACTGAGCACTTTGTGGTCACAATGATAATAGCTTACTCCTGTTTCTGAAATAGGATTAGTTAGACATATTTGTGTTTTACTGACTATGTTTCCAAAAATCAACCTGAATCATTATCAATTATCTTCAAAACCTGAATGTTTTACTGATGTCAGTAATGATTATATATAGCAAAATAGAAGAAAACAATATATTTTAAAAGGTATTATACAAAAAGTGAGCACAATTGTTGAAATAAAGTTTATTTCTAAGGTGTTTCAATAATTTCTTCTCCACACCGAAGAATAAATACACAAAAATATCAATAAAATAATTCTTAATTTCTAAGTTGAATAAAAAAGCAGGCTGGCTTTAAGGATTGGACCTCAAGGGGTTCCTAGACTCATTGCTTCTGGCAGCATTACAGGAAAAAAATTATAGTGTTTTGGATTGATCTGTTTATCTCTTTTGCTTTACTCTCTTTATATTCTGCCTTGACATAGCATAAATCTTTTGCTTCTCTTTGAATATCATTTCTTAGGAAATAAATAAAATAATCTTCCTTTCTGAAATTCGTTAATTAATTTGACATAAAACTGTTTTTCTCTTTTGTCCTTGTAATCTGGACCAGGAACATATGTTCTGTACTTCCCAGCTCACTTTGGCCCTTGTTCTGCTCACTTTGATTTCCTCAAGGCATTCACTGAGTTTTACTTCAATTGAAGGCTAACTCTACAGACCATAATGTAGTCTCCACAGTAGAACATCTATTAGAATGGGAACAGAGGGCCGGGCATGGCGGCTAGGGCCTGTAATCCTAGCACTTTGGGAGGCTGAGGCAGGCAGATCACTTGAGATCAGGAGTTTTAAATCAGCCTGGCCAGCATGGTGAAACCCTGTCTCTACTAAAAACACACACAAAATAATTAGCCAGGCATAGTGCTATGCATCTGTAATCCCATCTACTTGTGAGGCTGAGGCAAGAGAATCTCTTGAATCTGGGAGGCGGAGGCTACAGTGAGCCTCCTGAGTGACAGAGCAGGACTCTGTCTCAAAGGGGAGAAAAAAAAAAAAAGAATGTGAACAGAGAAGACGTATGTCCTAAAGCATGGAATCGCTCTACTCTGAACTCTTCAGCACAATCCAAGAAGAATATACATATGGTTCCTTTAAATAATTTTTTAGAATGTAAAAATCCATATAAATTGTAACAGATTTTCAATGTCAAAGAAACAGCTTTCTATTAAAAGAAGTTGCCATCTAAGATTTTCATAGCTAGAGAGAACTTAATTGCCAATTACATACACCAAAAGAGATGCATCCACAACTTTTTAAAACAACAGACTTTGAAACTCATATATAAATTATATAGTATTATTAATTATGTATAAAACATAGTATATACATGCATAAATTGGTTTTCTTTTTCCAGGTAGTTTATATTTGTTAAACTGATGCAAAATATATACTATGTTGACTATAGAAATAATGCTTTACTTTAAAGTTATCCACATTAAATTCAGTAATATTATTATAACTGGTTTGTAGTTGAATATACTACATTCTTCACTGTCAACAACTTATGCTGCTGATTAAATTTAATCTTCAGTGGTTTAAAAAATTTAATAGAAAAAAATGTCATTTCTCTAGATTTTGAAGTATTGCCTAAACACATGGTGAACATCAACATTTGCTGACACTGTATCACATGAAGCTTTTAGTGCAATGCAGTGATTAAAAGTATTAGGAAGTATCTGAATACGTGTTTGTGAGAGAAAGAGAAAGGATCTGTATCATGGTTAATTCTCAGTACTCCCTTTTCCTATATTCCTACTAGACATTGTGCATTTTATTTCCATGTATACCGTATCAATCTATATTATGTCAATAAAATGATAAGGTGTTTTCCAGTCAATAATGTTGCTTTTTGAGGCAAATGTTAGAAAAATGCCAACATATACTATTTTAAAAAATATATTCTTATTAGATTGGGTCACCCATTTGTCATAGTATTTTAACAGTAACCGTGACTACACTGTGTGAATTGGACTGTCCGATATCTGTTCACCTCAGCTCACTCTACTCCTGTTTGTCAAGGAGATGCACAAAGCCATTTTGCTGTAACAGTGAAAATAACAAAATACTACAGGCACAGAGATTATAAAATAAAGGGTACTCTTCACATCTCTACATCTTAGGGATTATTTGAAGGGTAATAAAAGCTTGTGGCTTTCAGAAATGATATAAAATATTAGCATAAGAAGAAAGCAAGAAGACAGTAAGTCAGTACCTAAATAAAATGAGTAAGTGGATACATTCAAGGTACACACACACACACACACACACACACAAAGGAAAGAAAGGAAAGCAGCCCATAGAAAACAAAACTGAACTAATATCATTTTCAGCAGATGAGAGCTGAAAATGAATGCTTCTAGGGCCTATCAATGCATTGCAAAGGAATCAACTGATTTTTTTAAACCATAAAGATAAAAATAACAAAAAATTATTTTAAGAAACCAGTGTAATACAAACTCTATTTCACAGAAAGAGCTGAAGGAATTATACAATTTTTACACAGAGTTATTTGTACATCTTATTGTTCAATTTAAAAACTAAAAGTGAACTAAAAGCATCAGATTCAATAACCATTCATATATAGGCATACCCTGTTTTATTGAGCTTCACGGGTATTACGTGTTTTTTTTGTTTGTTTGTTTGTTTTTTCAAATGGAAGGTCTGTGGTAAACCCATGTGGAGCAAATCTATTGACACTGCTTTCCCAACAGCATATGCTTATTTTGAATCTCTGTCACATTTTGGTAATTCTCACACTTTTTCATTATTATTAGATCTGTTATAGTGATCTGTGGTCAGCAATCTTTGGTGTTACTATTGTAATTGTTTTGGGTCACCACAAACTGCACTCATATAAGATGGCCAGTTTAGCCAATATATGTTTTGTGTGCTCCACTTACCAGCCTTTCCCCATCTCTCTCCCTATTCTATTCCCTGATATACAACAATATTGAAATTAGGCTGATTAATAACCCTACAATGGCCTCTAAGTATTCAAATGAAAGGAGGAGTCACACATCCTCATTTTAAATCAAAAGCTAGAAATTATTAAGCTTAATGACGAAGGCATGTCAAAAGTAAAGATAAAGTGAAAGCCTGACTTTTTACCAAACATTAAGTCAAGTTGTGAATGCAAAGAAAACACTCTTGAAGGAAATTAAAAGTCCTAATCCAGTGAACACACAAATGATAAGAAAGCAAAATAAACTTATTGTTGATATGGAGAAAGTCTGAGTAATGTAGACAGACTATCATAGCAGACACAACATTCCCTTAAGTCAAAGGCTAATCCAGAATAAAAGCCTAACTTTCTTCAATTCTATAAAGGTTAAGAAAGGTGAGGGAGCTTCATAAGGAAAGTGTGAAGTTAGTACAGATTGGTTCATGAGATTTAAGAAAATAAGCCATCTCCGTAACATAAAAGTGCAAGATGAAGCAGCAAGAGCGGATATGGAAACTACAGCAAGTTATCCAAAAGATATAGCTAAAATCATTGAGGAAGGAGGCTACACTAAACAACAGATTTTCAATGTGGACAAAAAAGCTTCTATTAAAAGAAAATGCCATCTAATACTTTTATAGTTAGAAAGAAGTCAATACCTAACTTCAAGGCTTCAAAGAACAAGGTGATTTTCTTGTTCGGGGCTAATGCAACTGGTGAGTAAGTTGAAGCCAATGCTCATGGACCATTCTGACTATCTTAGGACCCTTAAGAATTATGGTAAATTTACTCTGCCTGTGCTCTTAAATGAAAGAACAAAGACGGGATGACGGTATATCTGTTTACGGCATGCTTTATTGAATATATTTTAAACTCACCGTTGAGAACTCCTGCTCAGAAAAAAAAAAAAAGATTTCTTTAAAAATATTTCTGCTTATTGACAATACACCTGGTCATCCAAGAGTTTGATACAGATGTACAAGGAAATGAATGTTATTTTTATGCCTGCTAACACAATATCCATCCTGTGGGTCATGGATCAAGGAATAATTTTGAATTTCAAGTCTTATTATTTTAAAAACATATTTGCTAAGGCTATAGCTGTCATAGATAATAAAGCCCTGATGAATCTGGGTATAGTAAATTGAAAACCGCCTGGAAAGGATTCATAATTTAGATGCCATTAAGAACATTCATGATTCATGGGATGTCAAAATATCAACAGGAAGAGTGGAAGAAATTAATTCCAGTCCTCATGAATGTCTTTAAAGTATTCAAGACTTTAGTGGAGAGGTAACTACAAAGACAGTAGGAATAGTGAGAGAAGTAGAATTAGAAGTAGAACCTGAAGATAGAATAAATTGCTGCAATCTCATGATAAAACTTGAATGAATGAGGAGTTGCTTCTTATGAATGAGCAAATAAAGCGGTTTTTGAGGTGGAATCTACTCCTGGTGAAGATGCTATGTTAAAATGACAACAAAAAAATTGAGAATATTATACAAACTTAGTTGATAAAACAGCAGCAGGTTTGAAAGCCTTAACTCTAATTTTGAAAGAAGTTCTACTGTAAGTAAAATGCTATACAGCAGCACCTCATGCTACAGAGAAATTTTGTGAAAGAGAGTAATTGACTCTCATTTAAAAAACTGCATTTTTGTTTTAATAATCTGCCAAAGCCACTGCAACCTTCAGCAACCACCACCTGACTAGTCAACAGCCACCAACTTCAAGGCAAAATACTTCACCAGCAAAGAGTATGATTGGCTAAAGGCTCAGATGATCATTAGCATTTTTTCAGTAATAAATATTTTTAAATTAACATATGTACACTGCCTTTTTAGACATAATGCTATTGCATATTTAATAGACTACAGTATAGTATAAACATAACTTTTATATGCATCAGAAGACCAAAACATTAGTGTGTTTATTCACTGTATTGCAGTGCTCTGGAACTGAATTTGGAATATCTTAAAAGTATGCCTCTAATAAGTTGAACTAATATGCATCCTGAATGTGCCCACACCTACTTACATAGCCCTGGAAACATTCTTTGAAAATTTAAATAATTTAAGGTCCTGCAAACATTATTCACTAATCTGTTTAAATTCTGTGTCTTTTACTGGTTTTGTTGACTGTGGGCACCAGATTTTAGCTGTTTTTGTCTCAGTTTCTGGACTGCTATATGTCTTTATATGGTCTACGTATCTCTGACTTAAAAGTAATGGATAGAACAATTAGTTACATTTAACTAATATTACCTTCTTCAAACATTTAAAAAAAGATAAAGAGACAAACTTGTAAAAGAAAAATGGAAAAAAGAAATAGATCAGATCTTAGCAAATAAAATTACAGGATATCAAGTTATATTTAAAGGTCACATAAGTGGAAAATAATATCTTAGTATAAATGTTACTGACCACATGTTCTTAGGCTCCTATGTAATAGAAATTAACATGAGGCCAAGTCAGTTTCCCAGACAAAGCGTTATTAGGGGTTTATGCTTGAACTCAAGAGAGACAGCACTGGGACAAGGATTCCCTGGCTGGCTCCCTGAGAAGGGCTTTTTGGTATATTTTGTTTGGAGAGAGAAAGGGATTGATGTTAAAGAAAAAGTATGTAAGCATGATTAGAGAGGGGTTTCATCCATGCAAGCACATCGTAGAAGCACACTTCTTCATGTGCTGCATGATCAATAAATGGCACATAAGCCCCTCCCTGGACAGAGATTTTAGTGCTATAATGAGGTAAGTGGTAAAGACTGGTCATTAATTCGGTTTTGTGTAGGTGATAGGGTTAACTCCCTTGAATAAGATTTAAGGTGGGGCACTGTGGGTATGGCACCTTCATTAACTTTATAGTGGGATGCTGCTTATCTTAGTTTCTTCAAGTCCCTTGTCAGTGGGTAAGAAAGAGTATGTTACTGTAGGTTGAGGGGATAAGGTCTGTCCCTACTCTGTCTCATAAATATGCTTTAAATATTACATAGGTCAACCCTACCATAACCCTAAATAGACTAGTAATGGAGCAAGAATGAAAAACAGTTAAATGGACAAAAGCTATGGGTTTGCTGAGCACTGTTGTCTGGAATATGTCACATTGTGGAGTTCAGAAAGCAATATCCCCAAATCCAGTATTTTGACATAGTGAATTCAAGTAGAAGCCTCAAGGTCTCTCTAACCTTCCCCCTACACCTCACCATTTCTCCCAAAAGGCTGACATTTTCTGATCTGGCTATGATCCAGATCCACCAAGAACAATAGTTTTCCACCCCTCTCTGTAAGACCAAAAGGGTAACTGCCCTTGAACAGACCTGTCTTCTCAAGATACAGACTGCCTCCAAGGATCCATTTAAGTTCCAAAGAGAATTATTTACAAGTTAGTCTCTGTTCAATACTCTATTCATTCTTATATAGTATGTATGTATTGTCCCTCTATAGAATTTCTCTTCTACACCCTCATAATTTGTTTCATCAGGATCCAAACCCCCCCGATCTAAAAAAATGTATACAAACTTAAGTTTATTCTTTCAGTAAACTTAAGATACTATACATTTTTTAAAACTCTTTCCGAAGGAGAGATTTTATTCTGAAGTCCCCTGTGTATACAACTTAAATAAATGTAGATGCCTTTTCTTTTATTAAACCATATGCCTCATGTCAATGACTTTCAGTGACTATTTAAAGGGCCAAGATCACAAGCATTCCTATATACCAATAACGGACTTAAAGAGAGCCACATTAAGAATGAATTGTCATTCACAATTGCTACAAAGAGAATAAAATACCTAGGAATACAACTAACAAAGGATGTAAAGGATCTCTTCAAGGAGAATTACAAACCATTGTTCAATGAAATAAGAGAGGACACAAACAGATGGAGAAACATTCCATGCTCATGGTTAGGAAGAATCAATATCGTGAGAATGGCCATACTTCCCCAAGTAATTTACAGATTCAACGCTATCCCCATCAAGCTACCAATGACCTTCTTCAAAGAACTGGAAAAAACCACCTTAAACTTCATATGGAACCAAAAGAGAGACTGCATAGCCAAGACAATTCTAAGCAAAAAAAAAAAAAAAAAAAAAAAAAAAAACAAAAAAAAAACAAAGCAGGAGGCATCACACTACCAGACTTCAAATTATACTACAAGACTGCAGTAATCAAAACAGCGTGGTACTGGTACCAAAACAGACATATATACCAATGGAACAGAACAGAGGCCTCAGAGGCAACACGGCACATCTACAACCATCTGATTTTTGACAAATCTGACAAAAACAAGCAATGGGGAAAGGATTCCCTGTTTAATAAATGATGTTGTGAAAACTGGCTAGCCATGTGCAGAAAGCAGAAACTGGACCCCTTCCTGACACCTTACACTAAAATTAACTCCAGATGGATTAAAGACTTAAACATAAGACCTAACTCCATAAAAACTCTAGAAGAAAATCTAGGCAAAACCATTCAGGACATAGGCATAGGCAAGGACTTCATTACCAAAACCCCAAAAGCATTGGCAACAAAAGCCAAAATAGACAAATGGGACCTAATCAAACTCCACAGCTTCTGCAAAGCAAAAGAAACAGTCATTAGAGTGAATCAGAAACCAACAGAATGGAAAAAAATGTTTAACACTTTTAAATGGGCTTGCTTTTTTCTTATAAATCTGTTTTAGTTCTTTGTAGATCCTGGATATCAGCCCTTTGTCAGATGCGTAGATTGCAAACATTTTTTTCCATTCTGTTGGTTTCAAATTCCATTTGACCCAGCAATCCCATTACTGGGTATATATCCAAAGGATTATAAATCGTTCTACTATAAGGACACATGCACACGAATGTTCCTTGCAGCACTGTTTACAATAGCAAAGACCTGGAACCAACCCAAATGCCCATCGATGATAGACTGGAAAGGGAAAATGTGGCACATATACACCATGGAATATTATGCAGCCATCAAAAGTGATGAGTTCTTGTCCTTTGTGAGGACATGGATGAACCTGGAAACCATCATTCTCAGCAAACTGACACAAGAACAGAAAATCAAACACCGCATCTTCTCACTCATAGGTGGGTGTTGAACAATGAGAACACATGGACACAGGGAGAGGAGCATAACACACTGGGGTCTGTAGGGAGGAAACAGGGGAGGGACAGCAGGGGTTGGGGAGCTGGGGAGAGATAGCATGGGGAGAAATGCCAGATATAGATGATGGGGAGGACGGCAGCACATCACACTGCCATATGTGTACCTATGCAACAATCTTGCATATTCTTCACATGTACCCCAAAATCTAAAATGCAAAAAAAGGGGCCCAGAACCTATGGCCCCCATAGTATCAAAAATTTTAGTGTCCATGGGACAAAGTGAACAAAACTGTCAGTAAAAGCAAAGTCAGACTTATTTGCCACGAAGAGGGGATAACAGAGTTAAAAAGTAAAACATCAAAAAGATTCCTATCAAAATTAGTCTTCAATTTTAAAACTAGCGGAAATATAATGTTTCTATTTCTAGGTCCTTGAGGAATCGCCGCACTGTCTTCCAGAATGGTTGAACTAATTTACATTATTATTAATAATTGGTTGGATGAGGGATGAAATTAAAGGGGTGTCAAAACTGTCTTTGTGCACTAAGTAAATTCCTGGGAGGGCATCAAAAGACAAGTTGAGTCAATTCCTTGGTATGGTTCACCAGTCTGGGTGGAGTCAGTTGGTCCACCAGAATGCAAAGTCTGAAAAATATCTCACAAAACAGTCTAAAGTTTCACAATAGTGATGTTATCTATGGGAGAAATTGGGAAGTTACATGTCTTGTGACCATTAACTATGTGACTCCTGAGCAGTAAACACTTAAAAAAAAAGGCAAGCAAGGAAACAATGACTGGTTATTATTTAACTCTGCTTATCTCTTAACAAAATTCAGGACCCTCCACAATTTCAACTGTGGCCTTTAATTAATTTTATAAAGGCAGTTTGATATTCAAGGGGGACAATGTAATGATTTGATATATGTCTACATTGTGAAATGACTACTGCAATTATATTAACCAATACATTCATCACCATACATAGTTACTCTGTATGTCTGTGGGGGTTGAAGACACTTAAGATCTATTCTCTTAGCAAATTTCAAGTAAATAACACAGTGTTATTAACTACAGTCGCCATGCCGTCATTAGATTTCCAGAATTTATTCATCTATAACTGGAAGTTTGTACCCTTTGACCAACATTTCACCACTTCCCCATTGTCCCAACTCTTGGCAACCACCATTTTACTCAGTGCTTCTAACAGTTCAACTTTTTTAGATTACACATTAGTTTATATAGTATTTGTATTTCTGTGTCTTGTTTATTTTACTGAGAATATCTTTCAAATACATTCATGTTGTTATAAATGTCAGGATTTTCTTTGAAAAAGAACCCATTATTAATATACTAAAACCACTGATTGTTTTACTCAGTAAATTGTGTTATTTTTTAATTATACCTTACTAAAGCTGTTAATTAAAAAGCCTGTGATATGTTTGGCTGTGTCCCCACTGAAAGGTCATAATGAATTGTAGCTCCCACAATTCCCATTTGTCATGGGAAGGACAGGGTAGGAAGTAATTGAATCATGGGGGTGGGTTTTTTTCCCATGCTCTTCTCATGATAGTGAATAAATCTCATGAGATCTGATGGTTATATAAAGGGCAGTTCCCCTGCACACAATTTCTTGCCTGCTGCCATGTAAGCCATGCTTTTGCTTTTGCTCCTCCTTTATCTTCTGCTATGATTGTGAGCCCTCCCAGCCATGTGGAACTGTGAGTCAGTTAAACCTCCTTTACTTTATACATTACCCAGTCTCAGGCATTTCTTCATAGCAGTATGAGAATGGACTAATACAGTAAATTGGTAAAGGTAGAGTAGGTTACTGCTATTGAGGTACCTGAAAATGTGGAAGCGACCTTAGAACTGGGCAACAGGCAGAGATTAAAACAGTTTGGAGGGCTCAGAAGAAGACATGAAGATGTGCGAAGTCTGGAGCTTCCTAGAGACTTTATGAATGGTTTTGACCAAAATGCTGATAATGATATAGACAATGAAGTCCAGGATGAGGTAGTCTCGGATGGAGATGAATTGGGAACCGAACACAGGGGATTCTTGTTACACTTTAGCAAAGAGACTGGCAGTATTTTGCCCCTGCCCTAAAGATTTGTGAAATTTTGAACTCGTGAGAGGTATTTTAGAGTATCTGGTGGAAGAAATTTCTAGGCAACATTGTGTTTAAGAGGTAAATTGGGTGCTCTCTAAAACACTTTTATTTATTAACAAAGATATGGTTTGGAATTTGAACGTATGTTTAAAAGGGAAGCAGAGCATAAAAGCTTGGAAAATGTGCAGCCTGATGATGTAATAAAGAAGAAAAACACATTTTCCAGGGACAAATTCAAGCCAGCTGCAGAAATTTGCATAAGCAATGAGGGGTCAAATGTTAATCACCAAGACAATGGCAAAAATGTCTCCAGAGCATGTCAAAGGTCTTCACGGTACCCCTTCAAATACATCTAGAAGGAAAAAATGTTTTCATGGCTGGACCCAGGACCTGCATCCTAATTGTGACTACAAAGGGTGAATGTACAGCTCTGGCCATCCTAATTGTGACTACAAAGGGCGAATATACAGCTCAGGCCACTGATTCAGAGGATACAAGCCTCAAGCCTTGGCAACTTACACTTGGCGTTGGGCCTGTAGGTGTACAGAAGAATTGAGGTTTGGAACTTCTATCTAGATTTCAGAAGATGTATGGAAATACCTGGATGTCCAGGCAGTAGTGTGCTTCAGGGGTGCAGCCCTCATGGTGAACCTCTGCTAGGGCATGCAGAAGGGAAATGTGGGGTGGGAGCCCCCACACCAAGTCCCCACTGGAGCACTGCATAGTGGAGCTGTGAGAAGAGGGTACCATCCTCTAGACCTCAGAATGGTAGATCCACCAACAGCTTGCACCATGCAACTGGAAAAGCCACAGACAGTCAATGCCAGCATGTAAAACAGCCAGGGGGGGAGTTGTAGCATTCAATCTACAGCAACAGGAACCCACCTCTTGCGTCAACATGATCTGAATGTGAGATGTAAAGTAAAGGAGATGATTTTGGAGCATTAAGATTTGACTGCCCCTCTGGTTTTTGGACTTGCATGGGGACTGCAGCCCCTTTGTTTAGGCCAGTATCTCCTATTTGGAATGTGTATATTTACCCAATGCCTGTAGCCTCATTGTGTTTAGAAAGTAACTAACTTGCTTTTGATTTTACAAGTTCATAGGGAAAAGGGGAGATAGCATTGTCTATAGCATTGACAATAGCATTGTCCCAGATGAGACTTGGAATGTGGACTTCTGAGTTAATGGTGAAATGAGTTAAGATTTGGGAGATTGTTGGCAAGGCACAATTGTTTTGAAATGTGAGGACATGGAATTTGGGAGGGGTCAGTGGGAGAATGATATGGCTTGACTGTGTCCCCACCCAAATCTCATCTTGAATTTTAGCTCACATAATCCTCATGTGTTGTGAGAGTGACTTGGTGTGAGGTAATTGAGTCATAGTGCTTATGATAGTGAATAAGTTTCATGAGATCTAATGGTTTTATAAAGGTCAGTTTCCCTGCACATGCTCTTTTGTCTGCCATTGTGTGAGATATGCCTTTCCTCCTCCTTTGATTTCTGCCATGATTGTGAGGCCTCCCTACCCATGTGGAGCTGTAAGTCCATTAATCCTCTTTTTCTTTAGATATTACCCAGTCACAGATATTTCTTTATGGCAGTATAACAATGGACTAACACAGCCCATTAAGGCTCTTTCTAAACATGTTGAAAAATGTATATACAAAAATGCATTATATGTATACTGTGTGTATATGTGTACATATAGAGAAATTGTGTGAGTGTACAGAGAGAGAAAAAAGAGAGAAAGGATGGATAGCAGGAGAGGAAGAGAGAAATGAGAAAGTACACATTAGTGAATGGAAACAGTTCCCCCAGTATGTCTGACAGACAAAGAGATTAAAAATATCAAAGAAAACATATAAACCACCTAAAGAGAATTTAACTTATCAATTGATTTTTTTCCCTATTTATTTATTTTATTGCATTTTAGGTTTTGGGGTACATGTGAAGAACATGCAAGATTGTTGCATAGGTACACACGTGGCAGTGTGATTTGCTGCCTTACCCCCATCACCTACATCTGGCATCTCTCCCCTTGCTATCTCTCCCCAGCTCCCCACCCCTCACCGTCCCTCCCCTTTTTCCCCCCAACTGACCCCAGTGTGTAGTGCTCCCCTCCCTGTGTCCATGTGTTCTCATTGTTCAGTACCCGCCTATGAGTGAGAATGTGCGGTGTTTCATTTTCTGCTCTTCTGTCAGTTTGCTGAAAATGATGGTTTCCAGGTTCATCCATGTCCCTACAAAGGACAAGAACTCATCGTTTTTGATGGCTGCATAATATTCCATGGTGTATATGTGCCACATTTTCCCTGTCCAGTCTATCATCGATGGGCATTTGGGTTGGTTCTAGGTCTTTGCTATTGTAAACAGTGCTGCAATGAACATTCGTGTGCATGTGTCCTTATAGTAGAACGATTTATAATCCTTTGGATATATACCCAGTAATGGGATTGCTGGGTCTGATTTTTTAAAAGCAATATTGGGATAAGGAGACAATGAAATAATATTTTCAATAGGCTGAGAGAAATAACTCTTAACCTCAGATTCTATACATATACCTATTTGTCTAAAAGAAAGACATGGCAGAGAGTGCTCTAATTTCACCAAAACATTGTTCTTTCTCCTTCTGAGATTAGTACATACTGAGATTATTTCCTCCACACTTGCTTGAAATTAGGTGAAATCATGTTTGAATTCTTGGCAATAGAATGTGGATAGGGCTTATGTATACTCTATTCACATTCTTTCCTTTCTCTCTCTCTCTTTTTTTCTCTCTCTTCCTTGCAAAATATGTAATTGAATAATCCTTCTCTTTTCTTCTTAATTTATGCTTTCACAAAGTGAAAACTTAGATATCTTAGTGGATGTCAGAGACACAGGATAAGAGGGGATGCCCAAATCATTGCATGGAGGTGGCCTGCTGAATTTCTCTTCATTCAATATAAATGAGAAAAACTTTTATGATATCAGACATCGAGATTCAGTGATTTGCTTGTTATAGTATTAGGAAGAATGAAAACATTTTAGGAAAAACAAAATCTGCATTTATATCCAAAAGTCTCACATTAGGAAAACTCTAGAGCAGGAATCCCCAATCCCCAGTCTGCAGACAAGTTCTGATCCCTGGCCTGTTTAAGAGCAAGCCACAGAGCATGAGGTAAGCGGGGATCAGCAAGCATTACCACCTGAGCCTACCTCCTGTCAGATGAGTGACAGCATTAGATTCTCATAGGAATGTGAACCCTATTTTGTACTATGCATAAGAG
Source organism: Sapajus apella (assembly GCF_009761245.1). Taxonomy (NCBI): domain Eukaryota; kingdom Metazoa; phylum Chordata; class Mammalia; order Primates; family Cebidae; genus Sapajus; species Sapajus apella. The sequence continues at coordinate 11,117,398 of NW_022436982.1, forward strand.
GGATCTAGGTTGTATATGCTCATTAGGAGAATCTAACTAATGCCTTAATGCCTTATGACCTGAGTTGGAATAGTTTCATCCCAAAACAACCCCCTCCTCAACCCACCCATGGAAAATTTGTCTTCTATGAAACTGATTCCTGGTGCTAAAAAGGTTGAGGATAGCTGTTTTAGAGGATGTACTTCACTGGAATGCAAAAAAAAAGAAAAGCAGCTAAGAGCAAGGACATCCTTCAATATTTAGTGGATGAAATATACATGTGGAAGAATGGAAATTAGATTAAAATAGTTTGAAACCTTTTGTATTATTCAAAAGTAGGGTAAAGATAATTCATCGTTACATAGGCATATTAAAATATCTTGATTTCTAAAATTCTAGACATGGTGTCTAAAACTTCTATACAAATAAAAGGAAAAGTAGAAGGGAAAAAGAAAGTTAAAGGGAAAAAAAGAAAGCATTCAAATAAAAAAATTAAAAAAATACACAAAAGAAATAAAAATCATAATAATGTAGGAAAACATACCCACATGCAGTTCTAAACACAGACTGTCAGAAATATTTTTAAGAATTCATCTATATATTATATATGGAATGTACATAAAGCCAAGGTTACAGAAATAATAAAAGCTAAAGTGTATGAACATATATACGTTGGGAAAATACTAAACAATATTTTATGATAGATAAATTGTTATGGAAAAAGTTAAAGTAAAAACAAAGCTGCTCACTTAGTAATGAAACAAAATTTTAGTTCTCAAAAAAGATTCAGTACAACATGATGACCTTAACAAAGCTTAATTTTTACGGAATATGACACCCCAAACTTAACATAATATTCCAACACACTTGTAATATTAAAATAAAATAATTTTATACAAAGCCACCAAGCTTATTTTACCAAATTTGAGAGGATTGGTATTTTTGAAATAACACTATCAAGCAACAATGCAATTAATTTAAAAGAATATATTTAGAAACGTAAAAACATAGATCTAATATCTCACGCCTCAAAGAAGAAGTCATATTTGAAATAAAAAAAATATATAGAAGAGAAAAATGTATAGGTTGCCACTAAGCACAAATATAAGGAAATAATTTTATACAAAAAAGACTGAAATTAATTAATGAACAATGTATTTAACAAGTTATAAGAACAACAAAATCGAGCAAAATAAAGTATAAGTAAAAATATAAAATAATAACACAAATTTAATAAGATTACATAATTCAGTTATACAAATCAGAGACAATCAACAGTAAAACATAGGTCCTAAGGAGATTAATGAAATAGAAAATTTCTTGCAAAATTTAGCAAGAAAATGGAGAAATACATTAATAAATAATGTCAGAAATACATTTTGTATAGTCACAGATGCTGTAGACATTAAAGTAAGTGGATATTAGGAGTTAAGCTTATTGTCTACATTAAGCAAACCTGTTTAAAATATGAAAAATAAAGTAATTCAATCGGAAGGCAAAAATCTTCCTTTAATAAAACCCTGGTACCTGATGAATCTATGAGCATTTTATCAAATATTCAAGGACGTTGCAGTTTCAAAATTACCCACACTATTTCAGAGAACATAAAAAGAGGCTACTCTTCACATCATTCTCATTTATATTAGTTGCAAAACCTTTATTTTCAAGCCAGAGAGGCCCAAAAAAGATAAGAAAATTACAGGGCATTTTCATTTGTAATTGTAGACACAGAGATAAAGAAATCCTAAAGAAAATATTATAAAATGTAATATAACAATATTTATTTTAGCAATACAAATTTGATTTAATATCAGGCAATTTTTATATCCCTCTTACTCTGCTCTGTGAAGGCTGGGATAGAAGGCAAAAAACAAATTTCCCAGACTCCTTTGTCAACTGGTTTCTCAGTAGGAGACTCTGGCAAAACAAAAACAAAAACAAAAAAACAAAACAAACAAACAAAAAACAATAGGCAGGAGAAAAGAAAGAGACTCTGTTCCTTAGAAATCTTTCCCTCTCTCCCCTGACCTTGTACCTCACCATCTCCCTGCTTCATGGGCATCGTTCATGGGCATCTCAAATTCCTGAGTCTTCTTGGCAACTCTATCTTTAGCCTTAGCAACCTCTCCTAAGTCATCACAGGTCTAGCCTGATTGGTCCCTCTTCAATGGCTACAGCACCTGGATCAGTTACAATGGCACCTCCAACAGAGCAATAGCACCCTCCCCACCACCACAATTTTCCCATCATTATTATTCTCTCGTTGCTTAAAGTTTTTTCCCTCTTTTATTGAAATAGAGTGGTTTGTACATATTTTTGGGTTACATGTGATATTTTGATACAAGTATAAAATATGTAATGATCAAATCAAGGTAACGGAAATATCCATCATTTCAAACATTTCAACTTTCTTTGTGTTAGAAACATGATTCTTCTGTTCTAGTTATTTTGAAATAAACAATAAATTATTCTTAACTATAATTTTCTTAATGTACTATTGATTACTAGAACTTAGTATTTGATTGTTGCAATTCACTATTGGCAGTTTAAAGGAGGAAAATAAGGTACTATGCTCACTAGATGCAGAAAAATATTTAATAAAATTCAAATTCAACCATGATTTTTAAAACTTGAACACAATTTTATAGTAAACTGTGTACTGAAGTGAAAAATTTTAAATTGGTGTAATGTGTCTACAAAAAATATACTCATGAAACAATTGATAAAATATCAAAATCTTTTTTTTTTTTTAATTTTTTTAACAAGCCAAAGATGCCAGTTACCTGTTCTGATTCAGCAATCCAGTACAGGTGCTATTTGTTCAGAAATACTAAAAAAAAAAAAAATTGCCAAAAGTTGACAGAAAACATATATTTTTTTGTGTGTGTCACACTCAAAATAACTATTACGCTTATAAGAAAATTTAACAAAATTTCTGAATATAAAACTGATATTAGAAAGTCAATTGGCCAGGCATGATGGCCCATACCTGTAATCCCAGCACATTACTTTAGGAGGCTGAGGTGGGAAATTTGCTTGAATTCAGGAGTTCAAGATCAGTGTGGGCAACCTACTCCATCTCTATTTTTAAATAAAATATTCTAAAAATTAAAATAAGATAATGTAGGGTACTTGTTGCCATGGGAAAGTGTAGGTTGTATTTTTTATTCCAGAAATATTATTTCTGTTGTTTTCTATTGCCACAAAGGAAATAGAAAAATAAGAGCAAATGAAATACAAAATAATCAGAATAAAAGAAATTATAGAAGAACAGAAGTAACATCAAATAACAATAAACAGAAGTATAACAGAGTTGATTTAAAAAAAAAAATAAGGTTAGTTCTTTGAGAAAGACCTCTAGCCAGAAAAACAAGGATTTTTAAAACCCCACAAATTACTAATATTTGGAATGATAAAAGACTCAATTGTTAAAATGTCTCTTCTCCCAAATTGATATGTTGCTTCAACTTTCTTACAATCAAACCCATAAAGATTTTTAAAAAGTAATTTTGTAAGGTAATTTTAAAGTTCTTGTGGAAAATGCAAATGACCTTAAAAAATGCAAAACAACTTTAAAAAATTTATTTAAAGGGAGGATCTACAGTGCCTGATATCAAGAGTATTTATAAAGCTGCAGCAACAAAGATAGTGTAGTAGTATCAAGACACTCAAATACATCAATCAAAGACAAGACAGAGTTCAGAAGCAGACCTATACATTATATCAATTGACTTTCAATAAAGGTGAAAAGGTAATTCAGTGAGAGAAAGCATCATCTTTTGACAAATGATTAACAAATGGATATTAATATAAAAAACTGATCTATACCTTGTACAATATGTCAAAAAAAGTACTGAAGACATAAATTTAAAGCTCAAATATTTTAGAGAAAATGAAATAACACCCACATGACATCGAATTAGGCAAAATTTATAGATATAATACCTAAAGCAAGGCTAATATAAGAAAAATGAATAGAATAGTCTTCATGGAAATTAATAATTTCTCATAAAAAGACACTGTTAAAGAATTGGAAAGACACAGACTGGGAAAAGATATTTGCAAATCACATATTTGATAAAAGATTTATATTCAAAATATATAAGAACAGGTCATTCTATCTATTTGGCTATTAAAATCCTCCTCTGCTTATGTCACCCATTGGTGAGCATTCACATGGGAGAAGAGTATCTTCACAGTTTTTGACCACTCAGAAGGGTTCATCCACATAGCTCTTCCCCAAATTTCTTTGTCACCAGTTTTCCAATTATGCTTCTTCCAAGTCCCTGACCATCCAGCCAAACTATTGGCTACAGCCCATGAGTCAGTATATAATCGCACATCTGGCCATTTCTCCTTCCAAGCAATGTGCACAACCAGGTTCACTGCTCAAAGTTCTGTCTGCTGAAAATGTTTTCATTCATCACTGTCCTTCAGGGATGTCCTAGAAAGGGGCTGTAGTGCTGTAGCTGTCTACTTTCCAGTGGTGCCTTCATATCACGCAGAACCATCTGTGAACCAGGCCCTAGTCTTCTCTTGCTCTGTCAACTGATCATAGGGAACTTGCCATGAGGCCATATTTGCAGGCTGGTGAAGAGAAGACAGGGTGGCAGAAGTAGAGACCTTGGGCATTCGGGCCACTTCCCCATGTAACTTACTTGTGCCTTCAGGACCTGCTCAAGCCCAATCACATATATACCACTTTCATTTGATGATGGAGTGATGCTGTGCATGACCCATTTATGTCTAGATGGGTCAGAAAGCACCCAGTTCATGATAGGCAGTTCAGGATGCAAGGTGACTTGATGACCCATAGTCCAACATCCACTTCCCGCCAAAGCCCAGTAACAGGCCAAGGGCACTCTCTCAAAAGGAGAGTAGTTATCTGCAGAAGATAGCAGGGCCTTGCTCCAAAATCCTAAAGGCGTCTTCTGTGATTCACCTATGGGGGCCTGTCAAAGGCTCCAGACAGCATCCCTATCTGCCACTGGCACCTCAAGCACCACTGGATCTTCTGGGTCATATGGTCCAAGTGACAGAGCAGCTTGCACAGCAGCCTGGACCTATTGCAGAGCCTTCTCCTGTTCTGGGTCCACTCAAACCTGGCAGCTTTTTGGGTCACTACATAAATGGGTCATAGTAACACACCCAAATGTGCAATGTGCTGCCTCCAAAATCCAAAAGACCCACTAGGCATTGTGCCTCTTTCTCGGTTGGAGGAAGGGCCAAATGCAGCAACTTATCCTTCACCTTAGAAGGAATATCTCGACAGGCCCCACACCACTGGACCCCCTAAAAATATTGAAGGTCCCTGAATTTTAGTCAGATTTATCATATATATATATATATATATATATACACATACACATATGTGCGCGTGTGTGTGTGTGTGTGTGTATAAATTATATAAGTTTATTAAGTAGTATTAATTCACACAATAACAAGGTCCCACAATAGGCTCTCTTCAACCTGAGGAGCAAGGAAGCCAATTAGAATTCCAAAGCTGAAGAACTTGAATTCTAACATTTGAAGGCAGGAAGCACAAGAGAAAAATGTATGCTGGGAGACTAAGGCAGTCTAGCCTTTTCATATTTTTCTGTCTGCTTTATATTTACTGGCAGCTTATTAGATGGTACCCACCCAGATTGAGGATGGCTCTGCCTTTCCCAGCCCACCAACTCAAATGTTAATCTCCTTTGGCAACACCCTCACAGAAACATTCAGGATAAATGTATTCATTCAGAATGAATACTTTGCATCCTTCAAACCAATCAAGTTGACACTCAGTATTAATTATCTCAACTACCTCAACGCATTTAATAATAAAGTTTCCAAATATAAAGGATAAAGAAAAAATCCTAAAAACAGCAAGGAAAAAGAAATAAATAACATACAATGAAGTTCCAATATATATGGCAGCAGACTTTTCAGTGAAAATTCTACCGGCCAAAAGAAAGTGGCATGACATATTAAAGTGCTAAAGGAAAAACATTTTTATTCTAGAATAATATATCTGGAACAATAACTTTCAAATATGGAGGAGAAAGAAAGACATTCCCAGATAAACAAAAACTGAGGGATTTCATTAATGCCAAACCTGTCCTATAATAAATGCTAAATGGAGTTTTGCAATCAGAAAGAAAAGGAGGTTAATGAGTAATAAAAAATAATCTGAAGGTGCAAAACTCACTGGTAATAGTAAGTACCCAAAAAACTTAAGGCTATAATAACAATGTTATTGTAGTGTGTAAACTAATCTTAAGTGGAAAGACTAAATGATGAACCCATCAAAAATAACTACAAGAGATAAACAATACAAAGAGCTATAAATAGAAAGAAAAAGTTAAAACATGGAGGGACAAAGTTAGAGTTTTTATTAGTTTTATTTTTGCTTGTTTGTTTATGCAATTAATGTTGAGTTCTCATCAGTTCAAAATAATGGATTATAAGACAGTATTTGCAAGCCTCAATCAAAAACATACAGTAGGAGAATCAGAAGGAGTACATTTCTAGTGAAATTTTAGAGATCCTCAATTGTCCTCTGGTCAGAGTGGCATAACAAGATGGTGGAATAGATAGCTACACTAATTATTCCTCCGGCAAGGACACTAAGTTAACAACTGTCTACCCAGAAAAAACACTGTCATAAGAATCCAAAATCAGGGTCATAACAAAGACATTCCCAGAGAAGGAGTGAGAAGCAGAGCATGTCTTGGGTATAGTTGTCAAGTCTCCCTCTTTCAACCTGCTGATAATATACACTGCTGATAGGACACCTGCATGTCCAGCTTTGCCAAGAACTTCATGTGCTTTCCACAGCAGATAGTAAATAATACTGTGAGAGTCAACACACTAGGATGAATGAATCATTCTTGGGGACTAGAGAAGCGCCACTCATTTGGCAGATGGAAGAGAATAAAATGTCAAGAACGTGAAACAGCATGCCTTCCAATAGTGGATTGGACAGTCAGGAGCAAGATTGAGGGATAAAAGCCAAACCTCAATATTCTCTCATCAACCAGTAATCAGAATCAGATTATGGAACAGTCCATTGGAGAGAAAACAAGAATCAGGCTAATACTTCAAATAAAAAAATATGCTTGAGGCGTATTGAATTGTTTACCTTGGCTGTCATCTGCCCCTTAAATCGCCTTGACCCAATAGGTATTTGGGATCTTTAAGGCTGATCTCCTACTCCCTAAGCAAATAAGGCTTCTCTACAGTTAAAAGAAGTGGAATACCAGGAAAGGAGAGGATGTGTCAAGCCGTCTGCTTTTTTTATTTTTATTAATTTTACTTCTTGGTCTATAAATGGCCATTACTTTGGAAATTAAAAGTCACTCTGTTGTTGAAAGGTAAATAAATTCAAGTAATTCAAGTAATATAGTTATGTATTATACATTGTTGACAACATTTCCTAACACCCCTTTAGAAACTATAAAATCAAAAATATTTATGGATTCGACTTACTCCCCAAAATACAACTGTGAAAAATCCAATGGTGACTGATGGATCCATAGACTGTTGAGTGATTGGAGCAAGCATCAGGGAATCAATGAGAGAAAATGTTAATGGAAAATTCTTTTTCTCTAACCTTTCCCTTGCACTGCCTTTGGATTATTATTCTAGCCTATAATTTCATCTATTGACACCAACAGTCAAGTTGATTGGCATCTATGTGGTTGATTTGGAAGGTGGAGTTGAAAGTTAATGAGAAAGGTAAAGGCTGAACATGATTGACAAGTATTTACTCAGTCATTTCCCTCTGTCATTCCCTATATCCAAGTCCTCAAGATTGATAGTTAATGTCTGACAGTATTGCCACTTTTTGCTAATTCTTCTCCATGAGTTTAAAGATGAAACCGATGAAAGGAAAGCAAACTGATATTATTAATATTTGGTTTATTGTGCTTCAGTTCATATACTTTAGAGATTAATCTCTCTTATCTCCTTGAACTCACCAGGACTGAGACAGACTAGGGTTTTGCCATCAGCCATTCCTCTATAGATATCATCAAACAAAGTCACTCATAGCACTAGGGACTATGACCTAAGCAAGCCAATATAGCTACACATCTGAGCAGTTCAAATATTATTTTAAAACAAGATTAATTTTTCTATAACATTTTATACCCTCATATACCACCATATTTGTGGAATAGGTGGGTCGATAATATAAAATAGTCATGATAGACATTAATTAAAGAAGCTATTATTCATATAAGAATAGAAACCCTACAAATAAAAACAAATTTTTATTTAGAGAAAATGTTAAGTGTAAAAAAATTGTTATTCAAAGGTTCATTCATTTACAAAAGAAATAAAAAACAATTACTGATTTTCAGTTGGTGACAACGTGGGAGCATGGTGAATCCAATACAAACAGAATTTTATCCCCAAAACGCAGCCAAATATTGGGTAATCTGTTTCTGAACATCATTAAAAAAAGACACTTTAGACAACAAATACTGAGAAAACCTTTTGCTAGAATATATGAATAAAAAGAAACAGTAATAAGCAGAAGGAAATGATGACAGACATAAAAGCAGAAAATTGTAAGAATGCATAGGGAGCAATAAGAAACCTATACATGTGGGTAAATATAAGTAAATGTTTGCTTAAAAACAATAACAATCCCTTATGAGGTTTAAATGTATGTGAAAGTGCAGGACAACAATAACATCAAAGGTAGAAGAAGTTAAACAGAAGTTTTTAAAGACTTTGACATTGTTGGTAAATGAAAAGTCATCTTTACTTTTAAGGCTAGACTAATTGAAAGATGTATCTTTTGAATAACCACAAAGAGAAGCTCTATATAAAAAGTTAAAGATAAAAAAAAAATGGTAGGGTAAAACAGCTAGTTGATGAATCAGACTACGGTGAAAAAGAAGAGAAAAAAGCATATATAACTACAAAATAAAATGAAAGAAATACAAGATATAATACTTTTTTAAAAAGTTGGTGTATTTTTACTAAGATCATAGCAGAAATTGAAACAATCAACATGTCTAGATATCAAGTAAGTCATGCCAGTAATGATCATAGTTTGCTCCAAAAGAATGATATCATAATTCTATATTTGTATTTAGGAAATAATACAACTTCAAAATGCATAGGGTTAAAAAAATGACAAAACTAAGAGAAAAACTCAAGAAATTCTCAATTGAAGTGGACATCTTTAACATATAGTCCTGGATAGTTGATAGAACAAATAAAAAAATAACCAGTAAGTATATGGAAGACATAAAAAACATCATGGCTGAATTTAACTGATATAAAAAAGTTAATTGCTTTTCTATATAGCAGTATCACAAAAATGTGAAAAATAAAACACCAAGTATCATGGAATAAACCTATAAAACTAAAAACAACAAACTTTATGAATGATATTTAAAAGAACTCAAATATAAAAAGAAATCGTCTTTATGGATTAGAAGACTTCATAACGATTTCAGTGATTCTTAGATTAGTTTACAAATTCAATGCAGGAAAACTTTGGCTATTATTTTAGGGGTAGCATCCATAAACGTACATTTAGATGTCAAGTGGTTGAAAAGCAGAAAGAGAAGAATGTATTGATATGTCTGAGGTTTTCTAACTCGGTGGCTAAAAGGGTAGAGATGTCGTTGTCTGACATTACATGTCTCTCTCCAGAATTTAGGTAACAAAATGCAGGCATATAGAATTAGTCACATACTTTCTTATGAGGTTTCTTCTGAAATTTCCATATAAATACCAAAATTATTCTGAGAAATTGTGGAGGGAGACAAGAGTTTTGAAGGAAAATGTCTCGAAATTGCTGCCTTTGCTGCCCCTTTGATAAGTTAATGGAAACTGGTTGCAAATCTAATCTATATTTATAGCAGGTTTTGCTTTATAAAAAACACCATTGATCTAATTCTAATCATTTCCTAACACCTCAAATAAGGCATCAAGTATTTTGTCAGAACTTTGCTTTGCTAACAAAAATAAATAATTCAGTTGTATTGAGGAATTTGGAACATTCAAACATTATTGTATCTGTGAACAGACCGGAAATTTAAAAGAAATAATCAAGGAAAAAAAATGATAGGATTCAAACAATACTGGCCCTATTACTAAGTCTTGGGAGGACACTGAGGAAGTTATTAAAAATTGGAGTTAGGCTAATAGATTTTTGGATTCTACTCATGTAAATATGGCATTCATCTAGAACTGCTGTTGCTGACTTCTAACTGAAAAATTCCTGTGTAACTTTGGCTTTGTTGCTCACATATCTATTCTATCCATCCATCAAGCATCAAGTTTACACACACAAACACACACTCACACGTGTGTATATATATACTCAGTATATATGATATATATATGTACTGTTTCACTGTTTACCCAAAATATATATGCATGTTATTTTGAATTAAAAGGCTTTGTAATTTAATATTGTTAAATTTATAATAACAGATTGGTACAGAAGTAATTATGGTTTTTGATTGTGAATTTTAAATCACAAGCTTAAACACATCTATATTAATCAAAATAGGAACCATTACAACCAACATATTTTTGCCAACAAGAAATAAGTTTGCTTATTCCCACAGCATAAAAATCCATGTTTGGGGATTCAACAAACTCTTGGAAAGCATTTTCTGCATCCTGCTCATTGTGGAAAAGATTTCCCTGCAAAAAGTTGTCCAGATGCCTGAAGTGGTGGTAGCTGATTGGTGAGAAGTCAAGAGAATATGGCAGATGAGGCAAAATTTTTAGCCAAATTTCTTCAACTTTTTAAGTATTTGTTATATGACATGTGGTCAGGCACTGTCATAGAGAATTATTGGACTCTTTTGGTTGACTGCAGTTCTTGCAGTTTTTGGCACATCTCATAGATTTGCTGAGCATATTTCTCAGACATAATCATTTTGCTGGGATTTAGAAAGCTGTAGTGGAGCAGACTGGCAGCAGACCACCAAACTGTGATCATGACCTTTTGTTGGTGTAAATTTGTCTTTGGGAAGTGCTTTGGAGCTTCTTTTCTGTCAAACCACTGAGCTGGTTTTTGCAGGTTGTTATATAAAATCCACTTTTTTGTTGCTCATCACAATTCGATCCGGAAATGGTTCATTGTTGTTGCATATATAGAATAAGAGAAACAACAGTTCAAAACAACGATTTTTTAAAATTTCATGAGGCACCCACTTATCAAGATTTTTCAACTTTCCAATCTGCTTCAAATGCTGAACAACAGTAGAATGATTGATGGTGAGTTCTTTGACAACTTCTCGTGAAATTGTAAGATCAGCTTCAATGATTGCTCTCAATTGGTCAGTGTCAACTTCCAACGACTGGCCACTACACACTTTACCTTCAAGTCTCTTGTCTCCTTTGCAAAACTTCTTGACCCTCCACTGCACTGTATGTTCATTAGCAGTTGCTGTGCCAGTGCTGCTGATGTTGTGTGAGTTGTCTCTGCTGCTTGATGACCCATTTTGAACTCAATTAAGAAAATTACTTGAGAATAAAAAAGGGGGCAGTTCCAGGATGGCTGAATAGAGGCAGCTCCAGAATACAGTTCCCAGTGAGACAGACCCAGAAGCTGAGTGGTCTCCACAGTTTCAAACAAGGTACCACGTTCATTTTGTGGGTCTGGTGGGAAAGTGGGTATAAATAAAAGAGGGCAAGTTGAGGCAGAGCAGGGCCCAGCCCCACCCAGGAGGTAAGTGCAACTGATCACAGGACTGGGGGCTCTCCCGCTCTGGGTCGGATACTGCACTTCACCCAAGCCTTCCACAACCCACAGAACAGGAGATCTTCACTGGGCTGTAAAGCCCTGATGAACTGTCTGAACAGAGCTGAGCAGCAACTCCTGTGGTGCCAGGGTTGTCAGCACAGATCTAGGTGGAAGCACTGTCTGACACTGAGAAAGCCCATGGGACAGAGCTACCTGCCCCCTAGAAAGAAAGGGAACTGAAAGCAGGTAATCAGGCAATAGAGCTGGGAGGATCCCTACCCCACAAAGCCCAGCAGGGTGAAGCCCTCTCTCTTGAGAGTATTGCAACCAACACATTAGTTAGAGTACAACCAGGAACAATCAAGCTGGGGGAGGGGGAGAAGGGCAGTCACCATTGCAGAGGTGAGCTTAATCTTCCCGAACAAACAAAAGATGCAGGAAATCTATACTGCAGCTTCACTGAATCTGTGGCAGCCCAGCAGCGCCTCTGCAGGCAGACAAAGGAAAAGTTGCTTCCCCAAGCACCTACCGGAAATCAAAGCCAGATAAATCCAAGGAGATGGTAAGAAACCAGCGCAAAAAGGATGAAACCATCAAAGAATGCCTCACCCCCACCAAGGGAACACAACTCCTCACTAGCAAGTGAACAAAACAGGATGGAGAACAAGTTTGACGAACTGACAGCAGCAGCCTTCAGAAGGTGGATAATAACAAACTTCTCTGAGCTAAACGAACATGTTCTAACCCAATGCAAACAAACTAAAAACCTTGAAAAAAGGTTAGACAAAATGCTAACTAGAATAACAAGTTTAGAGAAGAACATAAACGAATTGATGGAGGTAAAAAACACAGCACAAGAACTCCATGAAGCATATACAAGTTTCAATAGCCAAATCAATCAAACAGAAGAAAGGATATCAGATATTGAAGATCAACTCAATGAAATAAAATGATAAGGCAAGAAAAGAGAAAAAAGAGTGAAGAGAACTGAACAATGCCTCCAAGAAATATTAGATTATGTGAAAAGATGTAATCTATGCTTGATTGGTATACCAGAAGATGATGGGAAGAATAAATCCAAGCCAGAAAACACTCCTCAGGATATTATTCAGGAAAACTTCCCCAACCTATCAAGGCAGGTCAACATTCAAATACAGAATATAGAGAGAACACAACAAAGATATTCCTCAAGAAGAGCAAACCCAAGGCACATAATTGTCAGATTCGCTAGGGTTAAAACAAAGAAAAAAATGCTAAGAACAGCCAGAGAGAAAGGTCAGGTCACCCACAAAGAGAAGCCCATCAGACACACAGCGGATCTCTCGGTAGAAACCCTAGAAGCCAGAAGAGAGTGGGGGCCAATATTCAACATCCTTAAAGAAAAACTTTTAACCCAGAATTTCATATCCAGTAAAACTAAGCTTCATAACTGAAGGAGAAATAAAATCCTTTACAAACAAGCAATTGCTGAGTGATTTCATCACCACCAGACCTGCCTTACATGAGTACCTGAAGGAGGCACTAAACACGGAAAGGAACAACCAGTACCAGACACTGCCAAAAAGAACCAAATGGTAAAGGCTGATGATGTAATGAAGACACTGCACCAACCAAAGGGCAAAACATCCAACCAGTAACAATGGAATGATCAGATTCACACATAACAATATTAATGTTCAATGTAAATGGCCTAAATTCCCCAATCAAAAGACACAGACTGGCAAACTGATAAAAAGTCAAGAACCATCAGTGTGCTGTAATCAGGGGACCGATCTCATGTGCAAAGACACACACAGACTCAAAATAAAAGGATGAAAGAAGATGTAACAAGCAAATGGAGAGCCAAAGAAAAGCAGGAGTTGCAATCCTAGTCTCTGATAAAATAGACTTCAAACCAACAGAGATCAAAAGAGACAAAGAAAGGTATTACATAATGGTAAAAGGATCAATGCAACAAGAAGAGCTAACTCTCCTAAATATATATGCAACCAATACAAGAGCACCTAGTTACATAAAGCAGGTTCTTAGTGACCTACAAAGAGACTTAGACTCCCACACAATAACAGTTGGAGACTTTAACATTCCATTGTCAATATTAGACAGATCAATGAGACAGAAAATCAACAAGGATATCCAGGACTTGATTGCTGATCTGGACCAAACGAAACTAATAGACATCTACAGAACTCTCCACCCCAAATCCACAGAATATACATTCTTCTTAGCACCACATCTCACTTACTCTAAAATCAACCACATAATTGGAAGTAAATCACTGCTCAGCAAATGCAAAAGAATGCAAATCATAACAAACAGTCTCTCAGACCACAGTGCAATCAAATTAGAACTCAGGATTAAGAAACTAACTCAAAACCACACAACTTCATGGAAACTGAACAAATGGCTCCTGAATGTCAACTGGATAAACAAGGAAATGAAGGCAGAAATAAAGATGTGCTTTGAAACAAATGACAATTAAGACACAATGTCCTAGAATTTCTGGGACACATTTAAAGCATATCTAGAGGGAAATTTATAGCAATAAATGCCCACATGAGAAACAAGGAAAGATCTAAAATTGACACCCTATCATCAAAATTCAAACAGCTAGAGGAGGATGATAAAAAAACACTCAAAAGCTAGCAAGAACTTAACTAAGATCAGAGCAGAGTTGAAAGAGATAGGGACACAAAAAATCTTTCGAAAAAATCAATAAATCCAGGAGCTCATTTTCAGAAAAGATCAACAAAACAGATAGACCACTAGCCAGACTAATAAAAAAGAAAAGAGAGAAGAATCAACTAGATGCAATAAAAAACAATAAAGGGGATATCACCACCAATTCCACAGAAATACTATCATCAGAGATTACTACAAAAAACTCTATGCACACAAACCAGTAAATATGGAAGAAATAGATAAATTCCTGGACACCTGTAGTCTCCAAAGGCTAAACCAGAAAGAAGTTGAAACCCTGAATAGACCAATAACAAGGGCTGAAGTTGAGGCAGAAATTAAGAGCCTACCAACCAAAAGAATTCCAGGTCCAGACAAGTTTACAGCCAAATTCTACCAATATCATACTGAATGGGCAAAAACTGGAAGCATTTCCTTTGAAATCTGGCACTAGACAAGGATGCCCTCTCACCACTCCTATTCAATATAGTATTGCAAGTTTTAGCCAGAGCAATCAGGCAAGAAAAAGAAATAAAGGTATTCAATTAGGAAAGGAGGAAGTCAAATTGTCTCTATTTGCAGATGGCATGATTATATATTTAGAAGACCCCATTGTCTCAGTCCAAAATCTCCTGAAACTGATAAGCAACGTCAGCAAAGTCTCAGGATAAAAAATCAATGTGCAAAAATGACAAGCATTCTTATATACCAATAACAGACTTAAAGAGAGCCAAATCAAGAAAAAACTGCCATTCACAACTGCTACAAAGAGAATAAAATAGCTAGTAACACAACTAACAAAGAATGTAAAGGACCTCTTCAAGGAGAACTGCAAACCACTGCTCAACAAAATAACAGAGGACAAAAACAGATGGAGAAACATTCCATGTTCATGGTTAGGAAGAATCAATATCATGAAAATGGCCATACTGCCCAAAGTAATTTATAGATTCAACACTATCCCCATCAAGCTACCAATGACCTTCTTCACAGAACTGGAAAAAACCACCTTAAATTTCATATGGAACCAAAAGAGAGCCCACATAGCCAAGTCAATTCTAAGCAAAAAGAACAAAGCTGGAGGCATCACACTGCCTGACTTCAAACTATACTACAATGCTGTTGTAATCAAAACAGCATGGTACTGGTACCAAAACAGACACATAGACCAACAGAACAGAACAGAGGCTCTGGAGGCAATGCCACACATCCAGAACCATTTGATCTTTGACAAACCTGACAAAAACAAGCAATGGGGAAAAGATTCCCTGTTTAATAAATGGTGTTGTGAAAACTGGCTAGCCATGTGTAGAAAGCAGAAACTGGATCCCTTCCTGACACCTTACACTAAAATTAACTCCGGATGCATTAAATATTTAAACATAAGACCTAACACCATAAAAACCCGAGAAGAAAACCTAGGCAAAACCATTCAGGACATAGGCATAGGCAAGGACTTCCTGATTAAAACCCCAAAAGCAATAGCAACAAAAGCCAAAATAGACAAGTGGGATCTAATTAAACTCCACAGCTTCTGTATAATAAAAGAAACAATCATTAGAATGAACCAGCAACCAACAGAAATGGAAAAAATTTTTGCAATCTACCCATCTGACAAAGGGATAATATATAGAATCTACAAAGAACTAAAACAGATTTACAAGAAAAAAACAAACAAACCCATTGAAAAGTGGGCAAAGGATATGAACATACACTTTTCCAAAGAAGACATATATGAGGCCAACAAACATATGAAAAAATGCTCATCATTACCGGTCATTAGAGAAATGCAAACCACATTGAGATACTGTTTCACACCAGTTAGAATGGTGATCTTTAAAAAATCTGGAGACAACACATGCTGGAGAGGATGTGGAGAAATAGGAACACTTTTACACTGTTGGTGGGAGTGTAAATTAGTTCAACCATTTTAGAAGACAGTGTGGTGATTCCTCAAGGATCTAGAAATAGAAATTCCATTTGACCCAGTAATCCCATTACTAGGTATATACCCAAAGAACTATAAATCATTCTATTATAAAGACACATGCAAATATATGTTCATTGCAGCACCGTTTACAATAGCAAAGACCTAGAACCAACCCAAATGCCCATCAATGATAGACTGGACAAGGAAAATGGCCCATATACACCATGGAATACTACACAGCCATAAAAAACAATAAGTTCATGTCCTTTGTAGGGACATGGATGAATCTGGGAATGGTATTCTTAGCAAACTGACACAAGAATGGAAAATCAAACACTGCATGTTCTCACTCAAAGGCAGGTTTCAAGCAATGAGATCACATGGACACACGGAGGGCAGCATCACACACTGCGGTCAGTTTGAGAGGAGCTAGGGGAGGGACAGTGGGGGGTGTGGAGGGTGGCAAGGATAGTTTGGGGAGAAATGCCAGATATAGATGATGAGGAATGTAGGCAGCAAACCACCTTGCCATATATGTACCTCAGCAACAACCCTTGATCTGCACATGTACCCAAGAACCTAAAGTACAATTAAAAAAAAATAAAAAAGGAAAAAAAAAAGAAAATTACTGAAATTTGCTGTTGGTCTAACATCGTTCCCATCTTCTAAATAAATGTAAAATAAATAACAAGTAATAAGCCATTAGCAAAAAATCATCAATTGAGAAATGAGCATTTAAATGATGTGTAACACAACCACATTCATTTAAGGATGTATTCCAATATCAACAGCAAATCTCAACAATGCTAAAACCACAATTACGTTTGTACCATCCTAATACTGTCTGTGATTATGCCTTTTCTTCATCAATGATGTAACTGGAGTTTATCCATAATAATTTTTAGTATCATTGTAATGGATTTTTCATGATTGAAAATGTAAGAATCGCAAACCAGAATAATTGATCATATTAATTATAATTTTTTGTATGATGTGTGATAATTATGAAATTTTTATTAACATAATCTCTTAATGATTAGTGTGCAATCTCTTCAGTTTTACAGTGTACAAAATGCTTTCCTATGTGCTCTCTCATTGACTTTCTAGCTAACTTGGTGAAATAAATTTTATTATATACAGATGAAGAAAATTCAGAGAAATTAAATTGCTTGTTAAAATATCATATAGCTTCTAAGTGTCCCTACAAATATGTTGCTTCTTTTATTCTGCATTTCTATGACATCACGAAGACATTGAGCAGGTTTTTAAATTTTATTTCCTGAAACATTAACCCTCTATTGTGTCAAAATATTCAGATCTTTAAATTCTGTTTTAACCTCAAAATGGTATTGCAGAGGGTAAGTTAAGTTGATAATGGGAACATATTCTGATCATTTTGTAATTTCAACAACTACTAACTCTGGCTTTCTACAGCTGTTTGCTACATCTGTTTTCTCACACTAAAATATCCTAGGCTCTTGAGATGCAGTAATATTTGAATGTAGACGGAAATGGATTTGTGTGTTTGTGTGTGTGTGTGTCTGTGTGTGTGTGTGTGTGTGCGTGCATGTGCGATTCATAATGTTCTGTATAAAAATAGCCTTGATGAAAGAGGATCAGTATTTTTCACATCAATACAACAAAACAGAGCATTTATGCAAATATTCCCATTGAGTGTTTCCATTATCAGACTATTCTTCATTGATTCATGCAACAACAATACCAACTTGATACCATAATGACTCAAAAAGAGCATCTCTGAAGTGTGCTTTTCCTTGAACAAATAGAACTCAGTGACTAGCTTTATTACAACAAGACACTTCTAAATTCTCTGGATATCTTATAGCTGTTTCCATTCATAAAAATAAGGTAAACTAGACCATAGGTAGGGAAGATACAGATGGGAACGAAAGGCCCAAAAGAGAAAGTAGCATGAATGTGGAGGTATTGAGGTTAAAAACATAATCTATATCAGGTGTGTTCTAATCTATATTTAGTAAGTGTGGAGTGTACAAGTGGCTATGACAAGAGATCAGCAGAGGTCAGGACACAGAGTTGTATGACAGGCTTAGCAATCTCAAGATGGCAGATTGGATGTTTGTGAATAGCCATTTTGGATTCACTGTGGAGAACAGAATAGAGATAGAAAGAATGAAAAAAATGGGAATCAATTTGAATACTTCAGCAGCACAGGTAAAATGTATTACAGGCCTGAACTATGGCAGTAGCCATAGATATGGGAAGAATGAATGGAGGTGGAAATATTAGGACATAAATCATGAAACGATTCAAGTGTTCATGTAAGTGGCGTTTGTATATTTTAGCTTAAATAGCTTGAATCCTCTCATTTGCTTATTGTTTTGTTGTTTGTCTTACAACACATTGCAGGTAAAATTCTAAAGGGAGCAAATTTGACTTCAGACTTCCTTCCATTTTCCAATCGCATGGTTTCAATTTGACTTGTTCCCTACTTAGTTTCCCACAGGCTGGCCCTGGATACTAAAGTTTACTTTTAAATACATGAACAATAACCTGAGACTTCTATCCTTTAGTCAAGGTAATTATTTTTTTCCAAACGTCTCCTCTGTGATAATTAAGAATGATAAAACCAACTAAATTAGAGGTGTCCAAGACTGACTTTACATTACAATCATCTGTGTTATAAGTTGTTGGATGTCTAAGAAACTCAGAGCTATAGAAATGGAACATATAACCGGGAATGGGGCTTACTTTTAAAAACATTTCAACATTAATTCTCCATCAAGTCCTTGGTATTTTAATATGATTGTCACCACAAAATACAGGCTTACAAGCTAGTTTAATAGCTTGTTTGCTGCCATATTCCCTCTTAAACAACTTATTTTATTTTGAAATCATTCTTATTTGTCGAAGAGTTCTTCTATGGAAGTTATGAGAAATATTTTGTAAAGTGAGAAAAAATATCTTATGAAGTTTAAAGTACCAGACATGGAAGTATTTTACTGTAGGTGCTTTCTCTGTTGGAGTAGAGAAGGTGTATTTGATTCTACCTTCTCACTTTGTCCTTCATTATTATTTTCATCTTTTTTTTAGTATTAAGATCAGCTACTCTGCCTCTATTGTAAAAGCTTCTTTTCTACAGATTGCCTTGAGTGTCCTACATTCTTAAACTCAATTGGCTTCCAACTAGAGCACTTTGTGTAAGAAGCTGTATATCAACAACTGTGATATGGAATGCAGCATCACAGTTTTCTTTGTTTCCAGAATAGATAATGCACGTGCTCAGGATAAGTTTTCAGTGAAATCCTAACCTGTTGTAATATTCAATTGAGGTGTTACAACAATACAGCCCTGATATTTTAAAATGCGGTCAATATGCTTTGAGAGAAATAGGCATACGTTATTATTGCCACCTCTCATACCAGATCCCACAAGGCTGCAAAACAATCTACTTACTTCTTTGGCATCTGGTAAGTATACTTTCTCAATGAAAGTCAATCACAGGTAATTACGAAAAACTAATGTAGTCTGTATATTCAATTCCATTTTGGAGTGAATACTAATGAACTCAGAGCTATGGCTTTTACCTTAAATGGAAGAGAAAGGAAATGGAATATTTATCAAGGTCCCACTATGTTCATACTATATTCACAAAAACACTGGGTATTGGTATTCTTCTTACATTATCAAAGAGAAAGTTGGGGCCTGGAGGAATTTTTTTTCCTAAATTTGCACAAACAATAATGCAGTGAAATTTGAAAGTTTTTCAATCGCAAATCTGTGTCCTTTTCATCTGTGTGGAACCCCCCTATGCATACACTAGCCCTCTTACTTGCTTTCTTCTTTCCTTTCTCTAGGCTGTTCTTAGGAACACCTGGCTCATAACTGTTGAGTTTCAAAGTTCTCAAGTTGCTCTTTCAAACCTTCCCTCCAACCTCCAATCAGATGACGTGTTGTCACCTGATTTGCAATGTTGGTTTCTCACAATTTCTTTTTTTTTTTTGAGACGGAGTTTCGCCCTTGTTACCCAGGCTGGAGTGCAATGGCTCGATCTCAGCTCACTGCAACCTCTGCCTCTGGGTTCACGCAATTCTCCTGCCTCAGCCTCCTGAGTAGCTGAGATTACAGGCACGCACCACCATGCCCAGCTAATTTTTTGTATTTTTAGTAGAGACGGGGTTTCACCATGTTGACCAGGATGGTCTCGATCTCTTGACCTCGTGATCCACCCGCCTCGGCCTCCCAAAGTGCTGGGATTACAGGCGTGAGCCACCGCGCCCGGCCTGGTTTCTCACAATTTCTTTTGAACTGAGTCTCTGATTATTTTACTTTTTAGCAGGGTGGAAGTGGGAGAGAATGCTGCATAGCATTGTCACCATTGCTCATATTCCTTCCAAATTCCTTCTAACTTTCCTTTATCTGACTCAGTACATTTTGTTCCCATGGTCCTTCAAATTCATGTCTTTCTCACATACAAAATACATTCATTTCATTATAATAGTCCTTAAAATCTTAACTCTTTACAGCATCAATTAAAAAATTAAAGTCTCTTCTAAATATTATCTAAATCTGATACAAGTGAGTCTCAATGTATGATTTATCCTGAGGCAAATTCTTCCCCAGTTGTGAACCTGTAAGTAAGTTTTGTGCTTCCCAAATACAATGTGAGAGGCACAGGATAAGCATTCCTGTTCTAAAGGGAAAAAGAAGAAAGGGGACACAGGTTTCAAGTAAGTTCAAAACCAAACAAGGAAAATAACATTAAATCTTCAGGCTTCAAAATAATCTCTGTAACTCCGTGTCCCACTCTCTGAATACACTGGGGTAGGCGTTGAGTCCCCAAGGCCATGGGGTGGAGGGGCGGTGCTTACCTTCACTGCTTTGCTAAGCATAGCACAACAGCAGCTCTCATGAATTGGAATTCAGTGCATGTGGGCTCTTCTAGGCTGGCATTTCATGCTGTTGACTCTACAATTATGGGTTCTCTGAGGTAGCCTCACCCCCACATCTCCAAAAGGCTTTTCTCTTGTGGGGACTGTCTTCAGTGGTCTTAGCCCCACAATGTCACCTTACTAGGAGCATTCTGTGGCATTTCTCAGCTTGGTCCCCAAGGCTTTTCAAGGCATCTTTTAAAATCAAAGTGGAGGCAGCCATGCTTTCATAGTTCATATACTGCGTGTGCCTGCAGAGTTAGCGGCACATGGACATCTCCAAGGTTTACCACCTGGGGCCATCTAAGCCACAGCTGAAGTGGCCAAGGAGTGCAGTGCTAGAATGTATGGAGCAGAACCTTGAGGTCATGCTAGGCAGTGACCTCTGACGTCCCATGGGCACTATGAATCGCTCTCTTAAAACCATCCTGCCCTCAAGAACCTGGCACTCTTGGCCTATGATGAGAATGACAGCCTCAAAGATCTCTGAAATGTCTTTAGGATAATTCTTTCATTGTCTTGCTAAATAGCATCTGGCTTCCTTCTGTTCATACTAATGTCATTATCAAACGTTCACTTGGCCACACTCTTAGTATTTTTCTCCCTAACATACTTTTTATTTCTTACAATCTGGCCAGGCTGAAAAAGTTTCAAATCCTTAACTTGGTTTTTTTTTAGTTGCATTTTAGGTTTTGGGGTAGGTACACACATGGCAGTGTGATTTTCTGCCTTCCTCCCCATCACCCATATCTGGCATTTCTCTCCATGCTATCTCTCCCCAACTTCCACCCGATGCTGTCCCTCCCCTATTTCCCCCCAACAGACCCCAGTGTGTGATGCTCCCCTTCCTGTGTCCATGTGTTCTCATTCTTCAACACCCGCCTATGAGTGAGAACATTCGGTGTTTGATTTTCTGTTCTTGTGTCAGTTTGCTGAGAATGATGGTTTCCAGGTTCATCCATGTCC